>NC_068414.1:3994326-4028646 GCF_023724105.1 Carassius gibelio | reverse complement strand
TCTATATTCACGTTCCGTACAATAGAATCACCAATAACTAGAGCACTTTCATCAGGTTTCTCAGTGGGTGCATCACTGAGTGGGGAGAACCTGTTTAATGTTTTGATCGGAACAGAAGAGCGGTGTTTTGACCCACGACTACGCTGCCTCACCGTCACCCAGTTGCCCTGCTGCAGGGGCTCTGCTGGAACCGGACAATGTACAGGATTCCCTGAGATAGACGCATTCCAAAGCCGTATCTAGATCCCTAACATTCTTACTGTCCTCAATTAAAGTTTGGATGCGTGTCTCTAATTCTGAAATCTTCTCTGTCAGCCTAACTATTTCCCTGCATTTATCACATGTGAATCCCTCATCAGCGACAGAGATAGATAAACTGTACATGTGGCAAGAGGTGCAAATAACGATAGCAGGCGAAGCCATTACTCACCGTGCTTGATGAAATATTCTTACTGCTGTTGTTTGATGAACTTGTGAAAAAACGGAGTGAGAGAGAAAAGAAAGGTAGCGAGAGTGGAAAGGAGAAATGAAAACAGTAATAGGCACGAATGCAAACACTAATGACAAGCTAACGAATGCTAACGTCCTGCAGGTGCACTGCACTCACAGATTTAAAATAAAATCAAACGATTACCAGCAATCTTCAAAATATCTTCTTTCATGTTCAACATAAGAAAGCAACTTATACAGGTATGGTCCGCCATGAGGGTGAGTAAATCATGAAATAACTTTAATTTTTGGGAGCTGTCTCTTTAAGGGAACTGTATATGCTCAAAAGTTGTTGCTGTTTATTGAAACCTGTTTGCTTTGACTTCATTTATCTGGTGTTAATGTATTTATTATTTTAATGTGTTTTAACCTGGAATATTTAGTGTGCATAAACATTGTATCTCTGTTTGTTGGAGATTTGATAAAAAAAATAATAATAATAATATTCCTGTTATAAAAACGTGGCACCAAGACAGGCTACTTTGATGGGGGTCCTTGGGTTTGTCATAACCCAAGGGCCCTATATGTGTTTTCAATCCAGGCCTGCAAGCAGCTAACATTATTATTGCTAACATAGCGGACTCATCGAAAAATACATTGGCATCATCTGTATTGAAGATAAATTAATCATTTTTCTTCATCCGATGTTTAAGTGAATAAAATAGTCTTGACAGTCAAGTTCCACAACTATTGACTTTGTTCTCGCTGACGGGATTTGTGTGTGTGTGTGTGTGAGTGTGTGTATGTATGTGTGTGTGTATATGCAGCCTTGCCAGGAACTTTTATATAAATCCAGCAGGGGTTCAGATAAAAAATCGGCAGCTGGCAGCAGGAAGTGGCTGCCATTGACAGCCGGAAGGCAGTAACTGACAGCTGGATGGTAGGCGGGACCTGCCATTCGGTGGGAGCCAATCAGTATCGACCAACGTGGGCGCAACCAATCAGATATAACTGCACCCAAATGCTTCAGTAATGGTTGCGATTGATCAAACGGTAAATTCAGAAATTGGTCATCGGAGTAATTAATGTTTTTTTGCGTTGTAAGTTTGATTTTAATTGTTATCTTGGTGAACGACAGTGTAACTTTGCCTACTTTGGTTTAATTGTTCAATGAAATCTAATTAGTGGTAGCAACGTTGTTCGTGTATCTTGTTAGGGGCCTACCATTAACTTCAAATAATTACGTTTGACGTACCATTAAATATTAACGTTTGTTAGCGTGTTAACAGTCTATTGAATAATATAAAAGAATGTTGTTTGACTGGAATGATAGAAGATACATGTGCAACACTAACCATATATTTTTGCATGTTTAGTCTTTCAGGAGATTGTGTGATATTGTAATGAGTCATTACCAGACGGGGAATCCATTTTGCAAGCTTTAATAAACAACTCGTGGTCGTACAGGCAGGGGTCAGGACCAGCAAACACAACAGTAGAGATAATCAGAATCGTCGTCAAACACAGGCAATAGATCGGGATCACAGGCAATGTTCAGAGTCCAATAAACAATCCAAGGTCAAGAGGCAGGCGGCAAAGGTTCAAGAAACGGCAAACAAACAGAACTGGTAAACGGGAAATCAAAACACGGGAAATAACGCTTGGAAATGTCAGCCGGAGCAAAACAAGACTTCGCGTTAGACTGATGTGGTTGTGCAGCTTAAATAGCAGTACTCATGAGCTGCACCTGAGTGGTGATCAGAGTCCAATGCACGGGGTAGATGGGAAGTGTAGTTGTGAGAGAGTGCGTGAGTGTCAATATTCCGGAGATGGGGCCCTCTGCTGGCCAGTAGAGGGAATCACGGGGTTCGTCTCCGTGACAGAGCCCCCTCCCTGCGAGCGACTCCTGGCGCGAGATGGTAGACGACGTCGGGGTCTGCCGCGTGGTCGAGGGGCCGGTCTCTCCGGATGTAATCGATGAAACTCAGTGATGAGGTTGGGGTCTAGTATGTCGTCAGCATTGACCCAGGATTGTTCCTCCGGACCGTACCCCTCCCAGTCGACCAGATACTGCAGGATGCGTCCACGACGTCTGGAGTTAAGAAGTTCTCGCACCTGGTAAGTTTCCTCAGTCTCAATCTGGACGGGCTGGGGACTCTGCTCACGGGACCTCCCCTCTCCCTCCTCTCCAGGGGCATGCGTGAGTGTCAATATTCCGGAGATGGGGCCCTCTGCTGGCCAGTAGAGGGAATCACGGGGTTCGTCTCCGTGACAGAGCCCCCTCCCTGCGAGCGACTCCTGGCGCGAGATGGTAGACGACGTCGGGGTCTGCCGCGTGGTCGAGGGGCCGGTCTCTCCGGATGTAATCGATGAAACTCAGTGATGAGGTTGGGGTCTAGTATGTCGTCAGCATTGACCCAGGATTGTTCCTCCGGACCGTACCCCTCCCAGTCGACCAGATACTGCAGGATGCGTCCACGACGTCTGGAGTTAAGAAGTTCTCGCACCTGGTAAGTTTCCTCGGTCTCAATCTGGACGGGCTGGGGACTCTGCTCACGGGACCTCCCCTCTCCCTCCTC
This sequence comes from Carassius gibelio, assembly GCF_023724105.1. Classification (NCBI taxonomy): domain Eukaryota; kingdom Metazoa; phylum Chordata; class Actinopteri; order Cypriniformes; family Cyprinidae; genus Carassius; species Carassius gibelio. Next base: position 4,025,638 of record NC_068414.1, on the reverse strand, counting down.
TCCAGGGGCAACAGCGGGCTTGAGCAGAGATACATGAAACGTGGGAGAAATGCGATAGGTGTCAGGTAATGCAAGACGGAATGAAACAGGAGTGATCTGATGAGTAATTTTGAATGGGCCCACGTACCTTGGACTCAACTTCTTGCAGGGTAGTCGAAGACGAAGATCTCGGGTAGAAAGCCACACCCATTGTCCTGGTTGGTATACAGGCCCAGGACGCCGACGGTGGTCAGCATGTTCCTTTTGGTGGCGGATAGCTCGTTGAAGATGTACATGAGCTTGGTTCCAAGTCTCCTCACTGCGTTGCAACCAGTCCGTGACGGCGGGTACGTCGGTGGGTTCCCCGGACCAGGGAAACATGGGAGGCTGATAGCCTAGGATGCATTTGAAGGGAGTGATACCAGTAGCTGGCTTGACCAGGGAGTTCTGTGCGTACTCAGCCCAAAGGAGGTACCGGGCCCAATCCTCTTGGTTGGAACTACAGTATGATCTCAAGAACCGGGTGAGTTCCTGATTGAGTCTTTCAACCTGACCGTTGGATTGAGGGTGGTAACCGGAGGTCAGGCTCACGTTTACATCGAGGGCTTGGAAGAAGGCTTTCCAGAGACGAGATGTGAACTGAGTACCCCTATCGGAGACGATATCCTCAGGTAGTCCGTAGAGACGGAAGACCCAGTTACAGAGTAGTTCGGCAGTTTGCAGGGCAGTAGGCAGTTTGGGCAGGGGAATAAGGCGGCAGGCTTTGGAGAATCGATCAATAACAGTAAGAACGACAGTGTTACCTTGAGAGACAGGTAGATCAGTGATAAAGTCTATTGCAATGTGGGACCAAGGTCGTTGTGGGATAGGGAGTGGTTGGAGTAATCCGGCTGGCAATTGGCGTGGAGTCTTGTGCGCATTACAGGTTTGGCATTGTTGGATGAAGGCAGTGGTGTCTTTGGGTAATGATTCTCACCAGAACCGGTTCTGAAGCAGATGAATGGTAGCCGTGATACCTGGATGGCCGGATGCGGGCAGACAGTGCGTGTGGTTGAGTATTTGATCGCGTAGAGTGGATGGTACGTAAACCTTATCAGGAGGGCAAGTTGTTGGAGGTGCCTGTTGAGAGTTGTGTTGCTGGATAAGCGTCATGATGTCCCATTGTACAGGTGCAATGATTAAATTGAAAGGGAGTATGGATTCAGGTTTGGATGAGATCTGTTCCTCTTCGTGAATACGGGATAGGGCATCTGCCTTTGTGTTCTTGGAGCCCGGACGGTAGGTAACTGAAAAGTCGAATCGGGAGAAAAACAATGACCATCTTGCCTGCCGTGGATTGAGGCGCTTGGCTGAGCGCAAATACTCAAGGTTCTTATGATCGGTTAGTACAGTGAAAGGAAAGTTGGCCCCTTCCAGCCAGTGTCTCCACTCCTCGAAGGCGGCCTTCATGGCGAGGAGTTCACGATCCCCTACGTCGTAGTTACGTTCAGCAGCATTGAGTTTGCGGGAGTAAAAGGCACATGGGTGGAGTTTGGCGGTAGAATTCTGGCGTTGAGAAAGAATAGCCCCGATACCAGTGTTGGAGGCGTCCACTTCGACAAGAAACGGAAGAGATGGGTCAGGATGGTGGAGTATGGGTGCAGTCACAAACCATCCTTTTAGTTCTTGGAATGCTTGGAGAGCAGCCTCTGACCATTGTAGCCGATGGGTTCCCTTTTTGACCATTGACGTGAGAGGGCTGACCACGGAGCTGAAGTTTCTGATGAAACGACGGTAGAAATTAGCAAACCCCAGAAAGCGTTGAAGTTCCTTTAGTGTTTTGGGTTCGGACCATTTGAGAACGGCGTTGACTTTGCTCTCATCCATGGCGACCCCCTCTGGACTGATGACGTACCCCAGGAAGATGGTAGAGGTGGTATGGAATTCACACTTCTCCGCCTTGGCATAGAGTTGGTGCTCAATGAGTCGCTGCAGCACGGCCCTCACGTGTTGGATATGTTCCTCCAGGGAATCTGAATAGATCAAGATATCGTCAATGTATACTATAACAGTCCTGTTTAACATGTCTCTGAAGATATCATTGACAAATGATTGAAAAACCGAAGGACTATTGACCAGTCCGAACGGCATAACCCGGTATTCGTAGTGCCCATTGGTGGTTGAGAAAGCTGTTTTCCACTCGTCCCCCTCCCTAATGCGGATGAGGTTGTATGCGCAGCGCAAATCCAATTTGGTGTAGTATTGTGCAGTTCGTAGCTGTTCTAATGCAGAGGGCACCAGGGGAAGTGGATAGCGAAACTTTACCGTTATCTCGTTGAGTCCACGATAATCGATGCAAGGGCGCAAACCTCCATCTTTCTTACGGACAAAGAAGAAGCCCGCTGAAGCAGGAGAAGTGGACGGACGTATGAACCCCTTCTCCAACTCCTCCTCGATGTACTTGGCCATAACCTCTGACTCGGGTAAAGATAATGGAAATACTCGACCCCGGGGTGGTGAGGAACCTGGAATTAGATCAATGGCACAATCATGACTGCGGTGTGGTGGTAAAGTGTTAGCTTGTACCTTGCTGAAGGCGATGGCGAGATCGTGATACTCCTTGGGTAGACTGGGAATGCTGGTGGTCTCAGAGTCCAACGTGACGACTTGCACAGGCATGGGAGAGATGGTCGGAAGGCATGATTTATGACACTGGGTGCTCCATCTGAGAATTTGTCCCTCTTTCCACGATACCTGAGGGTCATGCAGTCTGAGCCAGGTCAAGCCCAAAATAACAGGAGTGTTAGATACAGGGAGCACGTAGAATTGTATGGTTTCTTGATGTAGCAGACCGGTGAACATTAGCAGTTCTTGAGAGAGGTGTGTAATCAGTCCAGACCCCAAAGCAAGTCCATCTATTGTGGCTACATACAAAGGATTTGTACATGAAATTAGAGAAATGTTATTCTTTTTGGCAAATTCTTCAGAGATGAAATTCCCAGCTGCTCCTGAGTCAAGTAGAGCAGTGGTAGCCACACGATCGTTGTTAGTCTTGATTACAAGAGGGACTGAGACACAGTTTAGGGGACTGACTAAATTTAAAGAGGCTCTCACCGATTTAGAAGTACAAGAAGAGCGACGTGATGGGCAAGTAATTCGTTGATGCCCCAGAGCACCACAGTAGAGACAGAGTCGGTTAGATATGCGGCGATAGCGTTCCTCAGCTGTCAGATGATAGGAGTTGATCTGCATGGGTTCAGTAGTTTCTGCGGATCGTGTTGTCGTAACGGGGAATAGGCGCTGAGCACTGACACGGCGAGAGCGTTGTAGGTTGTCAATGGTGATGGTAAGCGAAATGAAATCATTCAAGGTTCTCCCCTCATCACGACAAGTGAGTTCGGTTTGCAGCTCGTGATTAAGCCCCTTGCGAAACAATACTTTCAGCGTGTCACTCACCCATGATGTTTGAGCAGCCAGTGTACGAAAGTTCATGGCATATTCCGCTGCTGTTAATTTCCCCTGCGACAACTCAAGCAGACGCTCACCCGCTCCTTTCCACTCTCTGTGATGATCAAACACCTCACGGAATCGCACCAGAAAGTCAGTGAAAGTGGTGAACGCTGTTCCATCCTCGCGCCATACAGCCGTTATCCATTCCAAAGCTCTTCCCGTTAGTAGTGAGCAGACTAAGGCGATCTTACCAGCATCAGTAGTGTAAAGGGTGGGTTGTTGCTCGACGAACAGCGAGCATTGCAGTAGGAAGCCCTTACACTTGGTAGAATCCCCGTCAAATTTCTCCGGGTAAGCCAGTCGTGGATTAACTTGTGTTGGCGTTCCTTCCGCGTGGGTAATGGCGGCAGCTGCCGGTGGTGGTGACGTTACGGCAGTGCTGTGGAGGCTTTGAACAGCCTTTACCAGTTCCTCTGTGATCGAAGACAAACGATTCAGTTGATGCTGATTAGCAGCAATTTGACTTGCCTGGGCTGCCATTGTAGCACACAGATGATCGTAAGCCGCTGGATTCGGTTGTGGCGAAGTCTTCTGTAATGAGTCATTACCAGACGGGGAATCCATTTTGCAAGCTTTAATAAACAACTCGTGGTCGTACAGGCAGGGGTCAGGACCAGCAAACACAACAGTAGAGATAATCAGAATCGTCGTCAAACACAGGCAATAGATCGGGATCACAGGCAATGTTCAGAGTCCAATAAACAATTCAAGGTCAAGAGGCAGGCGGCAAAGGTTCAAGAAACGGCAAACAAACAGAACTGGTAAACGGGAAATCAAAACACGGGAAATAACGCTTGGAAATGTCAGCCGGAGCAAAACAAGACTTCGCGTTAGACTGATGTGGTTGTTCAGCTTAAATAGCTGTACTCATGAGCTGCACCTGAGTGGTGATCAGAGTCCAATGCACGGGGTAGATGGGAAGTGTAGTTGTGAGAGAGTGCGTGAGTGTCAATATTCCGGAGATGGGGCCCTCTGCTGGCCAGTAGAGGGAATCACGGGGTTCGTCTCCGTGACAGATATACATTAACTTAAGAGTTCTAAAAAGAAGAATCCTTTTTTTTTTTTGCACGATTGAGGTGTGTTTTCTCTAATACTATGCATGTGCAGTATGTGCAGAACTGTTCTGTGTACCAGTTGAAGTTGTAAGCATGTGAATGCAAAAAAATTTTTTTTTTTCTTTTTATTATCTATACAAAATATAATGGACCAGTTCATAATTCCTTATAACTTTTAGGTCTAGTTTCACAGACAGGGCTTGGATTAAGCCAGGATTAGGCTGTAGTTAAATTTAGAACATTGAAGTAGCTTTTGTAAACATGCATTTAGAAAAAAAACAAAAAAAAACATTACTGATGTGCATCTTGAGACAAAACCATGGCACTGACACCTTTTTTTTTATTTATTTTTTTTTAATACCCAATAGTTGGCAGATGCTGTCCTGTTGGAAATTCTTCTTTACGTGATCCTGGAGGAGGGGTGATGCTACATTACTAAGTCTGTCTTTGGTTTGTTCCAAATTCAGAAGTCTGTTGTACTGTATACAGACTCCTTTCGAAAGAGGGCACAATCCAGCTGGCTTGACGGAGTATCTTCTTTTACATATTTGATTAGAGGTTTAAAAAGGTGCCATAACATTACATTTCTCAGTTACCATGTCTGAATGTTTATCTTTGTAATAATGCTGTTTTCATGCTCCTCATCTCAATATACAGGTGGAACAAAATGGAGAACAAGCCTAAGCCATGTCAGGAATTCAACAAAATGTACACCCTGCAGACACTGCGACGAGGTTTACAACAACTGCTTACCAGGTGTGCAAATTATGCATGAAAATGTAATCACTGCTCTGTACATGATGACAAGATGCAATGGGAATAATCATTAATATGGCTGTGCATGCATGTCTACTGTTAATAAAGCAATTTAGGTATTAAAGTCACCATTTTCTTATGAATAATAAAATGCAGCAGCTAGAGTTCTTCCTAGAATCAGGAAGTATGACTGGAATAGCCCAGTTCTGTAAACCCTGTACTGGCTCCCTATCAAACATCGTATAGATATTAACATCTTCAATTATATTAATCTGTTTCTTTCTTATTCGAAGGTCACTGCAGTCACCCGGATCCAGTACGTATCCAGACCAGATGGTGGATAGCACCTAGAAAGGACCTCTACATCCCTGAAAGACAGCGGAGACCAGGACAACTAGAGCCCAGATACAGATCCCCTGTAAAGACCTTGTTTTTTCTCCATTCTGTCACCGGTGGAGTTTTGGTTCCTTGTCGCCTCTGGCTTGCTTCGTTGTGGTCACTTCATTTACAGTGATATCATTGACATGATTGCAAACGATTCCACAGATACTATTTAAACTGAACCGAGCTGAAGGATGACGTCACTGAATTGAATGATAAACTGCCTTTTAAACTGACTACAAACTGAGTTTACTAATGTCCTTCTGCATTATTGACTGACACACTATTTTCCTATTTAATACTGTAAAGTTTCTTTGCTTTGATCTGTATTATTAAAAGCACTATATAAATAAACAATGCTTGACTTGACCATGTTGCAAGAGGAAAATGAGGAGAGATGCACATCCACCCTGGGTTTTACAGTGATTGGTGCAAGATGCTGGAGAAGTAACTCCATCAGAACTCATCAGTTCTGATCTAAGAGTCTTGAAAATCCCTCCGGATTGTTGTTAGTGATTCTGATTGATATTTTAGTCTGCTTGCTTACTGGATATATTTTATACAGTTTACATTGTAAAGCACTGACTTTGACAACTTACTAACCCAGTTACACATTTAACAGCTACTTTATACTATATATATATATATATATATATATATATATATATATATATATATAAATATATAATATATATATATATATATATATATATATATATATATATATATATATATATAGTTGTTTCTTGAAATACTACAAATATAACCGCAAAATATGATTTTAAATAAAGGTCTCTGAGACTTCTCTCTTTTGAGTCATTTGTGTATATAGCCTATAATAAATATACAACATACACCCAGTAAGTGCCACTCTCGTATATAAATAAATATAAATGTGTTTGTGTGCATTTATTTCACACAAACAATGATACATGCATGCATAAACATTCAGCTGGAAATTAACGTTTTGCAAAATTATCTTATTTCTTTGTTTATATTTGATCAATATTTTAAATCAAATAATATACAATACTGACCTTTATACTTATTTAAAAAAGTATTAAACATAATCATAAGTGTATATAATTATTTATTTGTCTTGTTGCCGCCAGCAGCCTCCTCCAATTTCCGGGTATTAGCGACAGCTGCCATCCGGTTTTATTGGCAGTCACTTCCTGCTGACAGCTGCCGATTTTTCGCTGAACCCCCTCTCTATAAATCTTAAGAATTTTGTTGTTTTCCTTAAAAAAAAAACAAGAAGTCTGGAATGTAGATGGGCAACAAACTTCATTCTTCTCATGAACTGCTAAAGATTATTTTCGGAGAATAGCCAAAAGCAAAGTTTCAGTTGAGACTTATGTCATGTTTATGATTCACTGATGTAATTACAACCTTTAACATATACCTCCTTTAACATATATATTTGGTATGTATTGTCTTCATTTCCTTTTAGCCCTAAGGATAACTGTCACATTTTTTTATATGTCAACCTGATTTTATCCTACCCATCAGGTTTACTGTGCATGCACACATGAATATTACGTCATTTTCTCATGCTACACAACAATATTTAATGTATCTGCATTACTTTAATGGTAGGTTTAGGCTTATTATAGATGTAGACTTTAATAAAACAATCTTATAGGTAGAAAAAAAATATTTATTGGTTTCCTATAGCTGAACAATCCCTTCTGGCTACAACCGCGAATATAACACATAATTACTGTATTTGCATTACTGTAGTGTAGATGTTAATGAACCAATAATGTAATGGCAGCATTTTTCATTGTCGAATTGCACTACCCGCTGTTTTAATGGGAGGTAGCAAAATCCAACAGGGTAGCACAAATTGACAGAACAGTGTCAACCTTTGGAAATTTGAACAAATTTGTGGCACCCCACAAAATTAATTTAATCAAAATACTTTAATTTCTACCTTCGATATGATACTTTTGAAAAGTATAGATATTCGGTACAGCAGGGAAGAACTGCATATACTCTCACACAGATATTTTTAATGTAATTACTTTTTTTTGTACATTAGTGGTGGCAATCAGTAAGCTAATTTCTAATGAAAAGATCAATTCTTGTAGGCTTTTATTCATATGCTTTCACACAGGAGTCTGCAACTGATCCGTGGCTATTTACTACAAACGGTAAAAATATGTAACAGAACATTTCCTAAAAATGCATTCAGATAAGTTTGTACATGTCTATAGTTCTGTGGGGTTGAATCGGTTGTGAGAGGACGTCACTAGATGACGTCTTTTACATTCCACGTCCATCATGACCCTCGATGAAATCCTTGTGAAATATGCAAAAGCTGTGCTTACACCTGGGTTTATACTGCTATAAATAAAGTGTTTTACACGTCTAGTCAAGGTTGTGAAAAGAAGTCCAAGCAAGACTAGCAGGAAAAAAACAGGAACAAAATTTTTTTTTTAATTTTGAATTGTATTTATTTTAAAAATAAATGTATTCTCTTCCCTCAGATGCTGTGAAGAGGTGGAGACGTGGATGAGTGATGACAGAACACCTGAAGCTCACTCCAGGAAGAGATGAGGGTGGAGGTTACAAGAAATGAGCCTAACTACTGTAATGTGTCTAAGGGATAGTTCACCCAAAAATGAAAATAGTCAGAATTTTCTCACCCTCATGTTTCAAAACTCTGTACCTTTCTTTGTTCTGCTGAACACAAAGATATTTGGAAGAATGTTTGCAACCAAACAGATCTCGTCTTCTTAACGATCATAATCATTTTTCCTACAATGGTAGTTAATGTATTGTGAGATCTGCTTGGTTACAAACATTCTTCCAAATATCTTTGTGTTTATTAGACTTACACTTAAACTGTGTAAGTCAATGACAAGATTAATAAAGACATGATAAAAAGAAACTATCTTTTAACAATCTAGTAAAAAACACATGAATGCATTCTCAGATATGTAATATTTGAATTCATGTCAATTCTATACAGTTTAAAATAATTTAAACCACTTTGATTAGATAGAAATTATTTTAAACATATTTTATGTGTATGTGCAAGGTGGTTATGCTACGTTCAAATATTAATAATATTATTTTAAAATAAATATGATTAAAGTATTTAAAAATAAATGCAATTAAATTATATTGATTTATATTATTATACATTAAAAACAATAATAAAAAATACTGCGAAAATAGACATTTTTGAAAATAATAATAGTGTTCAAGTTTGAGTATTTCAGCACTTTTTATTCAGTGATGAGCGTCATTAAATAATTTTTCTGATAAAAATGGTAGGCCTGTAAACTTCTTTCAGAAATCCAAAATGGATACAAATATCACATTGAAAAACTCATTTTTGGTAACACTTTCTATGAAGCCCCAATTTATAATACATTATGAGGGTATTATAAAGCAATATAATGAATGTATATTGCATTATAAAAAAAAAAAACTTATGTTGTATCATATAATGTATATTCATAAGAACAGTTTTAATACATTATAGTATTTACTTATTTGTGGTTATAGCTTTTAAGAGTATGATACTTTATAACACAATGAATATGTTGCATCAACTTTCACAATGGATAATACTTCTCATAGTTATAATGTATTATAAGTTTCATATCTTGCCATTTGTCTGATGCTACTTTACTTACTTTACGGTCAAAGTCCAAGTAGTTACAAGTAGTAATAATAATATTAATAATACATTTTTTTACTACTAACATTATTATGTTAGTAGTATTCTGCTACTGTAAATATATGCTCACACTTTATTTTGATGGTCAACCAACAGTTAAACTGACTATAAGTGTCTTTAGAAGTACGTCAACTTTTCTACCATTGTAGATTCAACCAATCTTGAGCATATTAATACTCTAATGAGAGTGAGTTTGAATATAGTTGCAAAGTTGCTTATAGTTGATTGATTAAGGGGACCATCAAAATAAAATCTAACCATATAAAACACCGCTTTTTTTTTCAGTTGGAGTATTAAGCTCAAATCAATTAATTAACATTAGCTCCACAGTAAACACTCAAGTAACACTCAACATCTAACCGCTCACAAGCTGTAGTAAGATACTGTGCAGATCTTAAACAATGTCAAGATATGATACAGTCCATTAAACTGTTAATGAAGATTTAATATGGTGTTCACTGTGTGTTATAAATCATACTCCTAAACTTACATTGAAAACAGACATGTCAAGCCTGACATCTTCAGTTCCCGTTAGTGACACTCACGTGGTGTTTGCATACTTTATCACAGATTTTGAGTTTTTATTGAAAGGATCCCCATTAGCTACAGCCATGCTGCAGCTATTCTTCCTGGGGTCCTGAAAAATATATACATAAACAAAAAGAAAACTAAATCATTAAAAATACAACAAATAAATGGAAAAGATAAATACACATACACATACACATATACACATACATATACACATATATACACATATCAAAGTATGTATATCACATGTACTCTCATACGGGCATGAAATATACACACATATAAAAACACATTCATACACATACGCCTATATATATACCTTCACATGTTCACACACGAAAATAAATAAATCTAAACAGTCAGATGTATTATTTTGATAGATGCTGTTTTACATATAATTAAAATTTATTGACATTGTTAGTAAGTATAATATGCGTTGGTAGTTTATTCCATTCCTTCATACCTCTGAACATAACAGTGTTTTTTTCAAAAAACAGATGAAGTGAATTAAATACAACATTTGTAAAATACACAGACAATTTTAGAAACAGAAACTGTTTTAACATACTGCTTATATTTTCGATAGAAGCAGCGCCATATTTTCAAGAATAAAGTTCAACATAGATACTATTTAAATGGATTATTTTTTATTTTTTTTTTATAACAGTCTTGGGCATGTGAAAGATTAGTAGGAACATTGGCTTTGATGCATTTAAAATTTTTGTGCAGCATTAGACCATTAACCCTTTAGATAGTCCTGTGCAAAAAAAGGCTTAGTTTCTGGCTTGTATGGAGTTATATGGAGTATAACAGCAAATTATAGTGTGTGTGTGTGTGTGTGTGTGTGTGTGTGTGTGTGTGTGTGTGAGAGAGAGAGAGAGAGAGAGAGGGTGTGAGAGAGACCTTTGTGCACTTACCTTGATGTACAGTATCTGAAAAAAATCAAAATATGCACCTCATGCTCTCAGAACTACATGGAGTAAACAATAAAAAAAAAGAAGTGTTTATGATATTTTTTGTATAAAATGATATTTGCTTTCAACTTATGTCATTATGTCCTTTTTGAGCAGTCTTCCTGTACACATATTAGACCAAAATGTCAAGTTTGCCTAGGAAAAGCAATTATTATACCAGCAAACTCAAAATTGCATTAAAAATGAACAAACTAGGATATAGATACTTTGTATTGTAGGCTTGGATTATTATATTATTATATAGCCTAGTGTTTATTTACTGATAGACAGTCAAAAAGACAAATTCATCAATATTTTATTTATAACAGGGTTTTAATTATTTATAAAAAAAAATAACACACCACAGATCCTGAAGAAACAGTAACTAAAAAACAGTGACAGAAGTGTCTGAAATAGCATTTGGGTCTGTCACGTGATTAAGGAATGACTCGACCCGAAGACTCATGAGATGAACTAATCAATTCTCTTTCCGGTTCGGACTGCATTGGTTTAGCGTATGGGTCTGTCACGTGATTAAGGAACGACTCGACCCGAAGACTTGTCAGACAAAAGGTGAGGTGAGCTAATCACAAACTGAAGACCCATGTAAAGAATGAATTAATCTTTTCTGTATCTTATAGCAATTTAGTTTTGTATTGTTTGTAGTGTGATCAACGTTTGTTCTGGGGAAGTAACTCCTAACATTTTAATTACATTTTGCTAAAATGAACGAAATGACTCGAAAAAGGATTCGTTAATTTTGCTGAACGAAACTCAAAAGTCTGAGTTGGTAAAATGATCTGAACTTCCCATCACTAACCTGCCCTAGTCTACGGAGCGCGCGACTGTTGCACATACATATAGGTGCCTCAGATCAAAGCCTCAGCAGTCTTACGGTGATCGTCAATGTCAAAACGACTGAGATGGCCAATCAAATCAAAGTCATAGTCATGGTTTACTGTTCACAGAAGTATAGCACAAGGCGTCAGTTTAATGTTAAAGAGAGCGAGGTAAGATGAAGCTGCAAGTAATTTATAATTAGTCAACTTTTAATAATACATTTGACGATTGCTTTGACGCAATGTATTTTGTTTAAAGCGCTATATAAATAAAGGTGATTGATTGATTGATTGACTCTCTGAAAAGCAGGTCCTGTAGCAGTGACTCTTTGAGCAGCAGGTCTTGTATGGGCAGGTCCTGTACAGTAAATCCTGTAGTGGTGACTTTCTGAGCAGCAGGTCCTATAGTGGCAGGTCCTGTAGCGGTTACTCTCTGAGCAGCAGATCTTGCATTGGCAGGTCCTGTAACGGTGACTCTCTGAGTAGCAGGTCCTGTAGCGGAGACTCCCTGAGTGTCAGGTCCTGTTGCAGTGACTCTCTGAGTGGCAGGTCCTGTAGTGGTGACTCTCTGAGCAGCAGGTCCTGTAACGGTGACTCTCTGAGCGGCAGGTCCTGTAGCGGTGATTTTCTGAGCAGCAGGTCCTGTAGTGGCAGGTCCTGTAGCGGTGACTCTCTGAGCAGCAGGTCCTGTAGTGGTGACTCTCTGAGCAGCAGGTCCTGTAGTGGTGACTCTCTGAGCAGCAGGTCCTGTAGTGGCAGGTCCTGTAGCGGTGACTCTCTGAGCAGCAGGTCCTGTAGTGGTGACTCTCTGAGCAGCAGGTCCTGTAGTGGTGACTCTCTGAGCAGCAGGTCCTGTAGTGGCAGGTCCTGTAGCGGTGACTCTCTGAGCAGCAGGTCCTGTAGTGGTGACTCTCTGAGCAGCAGGTCCTGTAACGGTGACTCTCTGAGCAGCAGGTCCTGTAGTGGCAGGTCCTGTAGCGGTGACTCTCTGAGCAGCAGGTCCTGTAGTGGTGACTCTCTGAGCAGCAGGTCCTGTAGTGGTGACTCTCTGAGCAGCAGGTCCTGTAGTGGCAGGTCCTGTAGCGGTGACTCTCTGAGCAGCAGGTTCTGTAGCAGTGACTCTCTGAGCAGCAGGTCCTGTAGTGGCAGGTCCTGTAGCGGTGACTCTCTGAGCAGCAGGTCCTGTAGTGGCAGGTCCTGTAGTGGTGACTCTCTGAGCAGCAAGTCCTGTAGTGGCAGGTCCTGTAGCGGTGACTCCCTGAGCAGCAGGTCCTGTAGCGGTGACTCTCTGAGCAGCAGGTCCTGTAGTGGCAGGTCCTGTAGCGGTGACTCTCTGAGCAGCAAGTCCTGTAGTGGCAGGTCCTGTAGCGGTGACTCTCTGAGCAGCAAGTCCTGTAGTGGCAGGTCCTGTAGCGGTGACTCTCTGAGCAGCAGGTCCTGTAGTGGCAGGTCCTGTAGCGGTGACTCTCTGAGCAGCAGGTCCTGTAGTGGTGACTCTCTGAGCAGCAAGTCCTGTAGTGGCATGTCCTGTAGCGATGACCCTCTGAGCGGCAGGTCCTGTAGCGGTGACTCTCTGAGCAGCAGGTCCTGTAGCGGTGACTCTCTGAGCGGCAGGTCCTGTAACAGTGACTCTCTGAGCAGCAGGTCCTGTAGCGGTGACTCTCTGAGCGGCAGGTCCTGTAGTGGTGACTCTCTGAGCAGCAGGTCCTGTAGTGGCAGGTCCTGTAGCGGTGACTCTCTGAGCAGCAGGTTCTGTAGCAGTGACTCTCTGAGCAGCAGGTCCTGTAGTGGCAGGTCCTGTAGCGGTGACTCTCTGAGCAGCAGGTCCTGTAGTGGCAGGTCCTGTAGTGGTGACTCTCTGAGCAGCAAGTCCTGTAGTGGTGACTCTCTGAGCAGCAAGTCCTGTAGTGGCAGGTCCTGTAGCGATGACCCTCTGAGCGGCAGGTCCTGTAGCGGTGACTCTCTGAGCAGCAGGTCCTGTAGCGGTGACTCCCTGAGCAGCAGGTCCTGTAGTGGCAGGTCCTGTAGCGGTGACTCTCTGAGCAGCAGGTCCTGTAGTGGCAGGTCCTGTAGCGGTGACTCCCTGAGCAGCAGGTCCTGTAGCGGTGACTCTCTGAGCAGCAGGTCCTGTAGTGGCAGGTCCTGTAGCGGTGACTCTCTGAGCAGCAGGTCCTGTAGTGGCAGGTCCTGTAGTGGTGACTCTCTGAGCAGCAAGTCCTGTAGTGGCAGGTCCTGTAGCGGTGACTCTCTGAGCAGCAGGTCCTGTAGTGGCAGGTCCTGTAGCGGTGACTCTCTGAGCAGCAGGTCCTGTAGTGGTGACTCTCTGAGCAGCAAGTCCTGTAGTGGCAGGTCCTGTAGCGATGACCCTCTGAGCGGCAGGTCCTGTAGCGGTGACTCTCTGAGCAGCAGGTCCTGTAGCGGTGACTCTCTGAGCGGCAGTTCCTGTAGCGGTGACTCTCTGAGCGGCAGGTCCTGTAACAGTGACTCTCTGAGCAGCAGGTCCTGTAACGGTGACTCTCTGAGTGGCAGGTCCTGTAGCGGTGACTCTCTGAGCAGCAGGTCCTGTAGCGGTGACTCTCTGAGCAGCAGGTCCTGTAGTGGTGACTCTCTGAGCGGCAGGTCCTGTAGTGGCAGGTCCTGTAGCGTTGACTCTCTGAGCAGCAGGTCCTGTAGTGGCAGGTCATCTAGCGGTGACTCTCTGAGCGCCAGGTCTTGTAACGGTGACTCTCTGAGTGGCAGGTCCTGTCGTGGTGACTCTCTGAGCAGCAGGTCCTGTAGCGGTGACTCTCTTAGCAACAGGTCCTGTAGGGGTGACTCTTTGAGCAGCAGATCTTGTATGGGCAGGTCCTGTAGCGGTTACTCTCTGAGTGGCAGGTCCTGTAACGGTGACTCTCTGAGTGGCAGGTCCTGTAGCGGTGGCTCTCTGAGCGGCAGGTCCTGTGACGGTGACTCTCTGAGTGGCAGGTCCTGTAGCGGTGACTCTCTGAGCAGCAGGTCCTGTAACGGTGACTCTCTGAGTGGCCGGTCCTGTAGCGGTGACTCTCTGAGTGACAGGTCCTGGCGTTGACTCTCTGAGCAGCAGGTCTTGCATTGGCAGGTCCTGTAGCGGTGACTCTCTGAGCAGCAGGTCCTGTAACGGTGACTCTCTGAGTGGCCGGTCCTGTAGCAGTGACTCTCTGAGTGACAGTTCCTGTAGCGGTGACTCTCTGAGCAGCAGGTCCTGTAACGGTGACTCTCTGAGTGGCCAGTCCTGTAGCGGTGACTCTCTGAGTGACAGGTCCTGTAGCGGTGACTCTCTGAGTGGCCAGTCCTGTAGCGGTGACTCTCTGAGTGACAGGTCCTGTAGCGGTGACTCTCTGAGCGGCAGGTCTTGCATTGGCAGGTCCTGTAGCGTTGACTCTCTGAGTGGCAAGTCCTGTAGCGGTGACTTTCTGAGCGGTAGGTCCTGTTGCGGTGACTCTCTGAGCAGCAGGTCCTGTAACGGTGACTCTCTGAGTGGCCGGTCCTGTAGCGGTGACTCTCTGAGTGACAGGTCCTGTAACGGTGACTCTCTGAGTGGCCGGTCCTGTAGCGGTGACTCTCTGAGTGACAGGTCCTGTAGTGGTGACTCTCTGAGCAGTAGGTCTTGCATTGGCAGGTCCTGTAGCGGTGACTCTCTGAGCAGCAGGTCTTGCATTGGCAGGTCCTGTAGCATTGACTCTCTGAGTGGCAAGTCCTGTAGCGGTGACTATCTGAGCGGTAGGTCCTGTTGCGTTGACTTTCTGAGCGGCAGGTCCTGCAGTGGTGACTCTCTGAGCGGCAGTTCCTGTAGCGGTGACTCTCTGAGCGGCAGGTTGTACATTACACGTCACGTGCTGATGTCACGTGTCGTTAGAGGATCTTCAAGGGTTGTGTGTGAAAGCACGCACATATACCGGGTCATCACTGGCAGTGTGAAAGTGCCAATCTGAGTGACAGGTCCTGCAGCAGTGACTCTCTGAGCAGCAGGTCTTGCATTGGCAGGTCCTGTAACGGTGACTCTCTGAGCGGCAGGTCCTGTAGCGGTGACTCTCTGAGCGGCAGGTCCTGTAGCGGTGACTCTTTGAGGTCCTGTAGCGGTGACTCTCTGAGCGGCAGTTCCTGTAGCGGTGACTCTCTGAGCGGCAGGTCCTGTAGTGGCAGGTCCTGTAGCATTGACTCTCTGAGCAGCAGGTCCTGTAGCGGTGACTCTCTGAGCGGCAGGTCCTGTAGCTTTGACTCTCTGAGCAGCAGGTCTTGTAGCAGTGATTCTCTGAGCAGCAGGTCCTGTAGCAGTGATTCTCTGAGCGGCAGGTCCTGTAGTGGCAGGTCCTGTAGCGTTGACTCTCTGAGCAGCAGGTCCTGTAGCAGTGACTCTCTGAGCAGTAGGTTCTTTAGTGGCAGGTGCTGTAGTGGTGACTCTCTTGAGTAGCAGCTCTCTGAGCAGCAGGTCTTGTAGTGGCAGGTCCTGTAGCAGTGATTCTCTGAGCAGCAGGTCCTGTAGCGGCAGGTCTATCAGTGGTAGTTTAGTTAAAATCGACTGACATAAAGAGTCTTCAGCCAAGAAATGGCAGATACCAAATGGCTAAATTCCTCTTCACTCCTGCAAAGCCCCTTTCACACTGCCATTCCAGCAAATACAGGGGTAAAATGTTCCTGTAATTGTTCCCTTGTCGCTAGATTTGGCACTTTCACACTGCCAGTGATGACCCGGTATATGTGCGTGCTTTCACACACAACCCTTGAAGATCCGGTAACGACACGTGACATCAGCGCGTGACGTGTAATCGACAACGCTTGGCACGATATACTTTAACTGAAGCAAGCGAACGATCTCAGTGTCAGCGCGGAAAGTGAGGAACTTACTGATCTCTGCTTCATTACAGTTTGCACATATGTTTTCGTCACGAATGTTGGTCTTCCTTCATAACAGCCGGTAAAAGAGTCGCGCGATAATGCGCGTCATCACTTTGATACGGAATTAGATCTAGCTTTTGTTCACACAGCGCTTGTTCCGGATCGATTACCGTAATGTTACTAGGTCCCCGACCCGGGTTCAATTTGGTAATCAATTCCGGGACGTGGTTGCTTTCACACAGAAGGCGACCAGGCAACTCTCATATCTAAATGCAATTGTCACTCCTGAAATGTATGGTGTGTACGTGGCAAATGTTTCAATAGTCATTTAGATATTTATATACGCTTTAATCTTCACCATAGCACCAAATAATTAATACTTAAAGGGGTCATATGATGTGATTAAAATTTTTCCTTTCTCTTTGGAGTGTTACAAGCTCTTGGTGCATAAAGAAAATCTGTAAAGTTGCAAAGACTAAAGTTTCAAATCCAAACCGATATTCTTTATCAGTTAAGACCCTGCCATGCCCCCCTAAAACAGCTAAAACATGCCCCCACATGTCTATGTCTCATGTGGAAATATTTGCGTAATGCCACCCCAAATGTTTACGCAAAAACGCGGGTTTCAGTAACCACAGTTAGTGTTGAAGCAGCCATGTCAAGGAGATGCTGTGTGTTTCTATGTGAAAGCAAAAGCACTTTAAATTAAAAAATAAATTAAATTAAATTAAATTAAATTAAAAAAATAAATTAAAATTAAATTTATGCATTTAGCAGACGCTTTTATCCAAAGCGACTTACAGTGCATTCAGGCTATCAATTTTTACCTATCACTTTATTTGGCCTTCCGAAAGTAGATGCATTTAGGAATCTTAAAATTACTTAAAACAGAACAGCAATGCATTTTATGGATGACTGTTTCATAAACCTAGGAGAGAAGGTCATTTGAACTATTCTATGACAATCTGGCACTTCTGAATCAGCTACTGTAAGTATGTTTTGTTATTAGTTTAAGTATCTCCTACTGAATGTTTAAATGCAGAATTTTGCATGTGATGTGCGTGAGTGAGAGAGAGAGAGAGAGAGAGAGAGAGGAGAGAGTCACACAGTGTAGTCAGCTGTCTCAACCATCCATGGCTTGTGTACTGCAAAAACATATGAGCTTCATCACAGTGTCTGTTTGAGCACACCTCGCATTCCAGAATGTAGAACTTCGGAACATGTTGCACAACTCGTTATTCAAGCTCTTGTTCTGTCCAGGCTGGACTATTTGCAATGCTCTCTCAGCAGGTCTTCCAGCCAGTTCTATCAAACCTTTACAATTAATCCTTTTAAATTAAAATTTCGCTCCTGGTGGAATGACCTGCCCAACTCAATCCGAGCAGCTGAGTCCTTAGCCATCTTCAAGAATCGTCTTAAAAACCATCTCTTCCATCTTTATTTGTAGGGTGACCATATGCGCCATTCAACAAAAAACAAAAAACAAAGTGCGCCACAATGCTTCAAGTCAAACGAACAAGCAAACACGTGAAAGCAATAAGAAGCTGTCTGCTCTGCTCTTTAGAGCTCTCATGAATGTTACACAACAAACAACCTGCACAGTGCAAACAGTCAAAACCTGGATATTTTAGGCAATATTAAAGGAGCCGTATGTAGGATTGTGGCCTAAACTGGTACTGCAATCACTATAAAAATACTGTAGAGTGGTGTATCCCCTTCCCCTACCCCCTGACTCCAGGTTGCCTCAGTGTCTCAGCATAATGACAGAGAAACGGGCTCCTGTAATGCATTACTAATGTTAGCATACGTCCATGTGAGTTAACGTTATGTTACATTGCACAAACATGCATAACTTTGTTCGACTGTCATGAATATATGAAATGTCCATTTACATCACGTACAAGTTAGCCAAGCATAGATGAATTTTACCTGTCCAGGAGAAAATTAGCAACGTTGGCGTCTGTGTTCAAATTCTTCTCCGTTTTCAGCAGTCTCCATCTTTCAAAAGCATCTCCAATACAAATTCTGGTTTTATTTCGGACTTTGTCACGACAAATTTCTGAATTATAACGAGGTCTTTTTGATTTGGTAACATTAGACATTTTTATCCGACTGGAGTTAGGTAGGTTACAGCAAAGCTGGCAACACGGATCCCGAAACACTACTGACTTCGTGATTGGTAGATAGGTGGAGGGAGGCGCGTCAGGCCAAAACACAAAATGACAACAACAACATCAGTTGAGGGCTGCAAGTCCACTTTTTAAATGACAATATCCTGGCCGGACTACTGTTGTCAGTGATATACGTATTTGAAAAAAAAAACATGATTTCTTACATACAGCTCCTTTAAAATCCTGGCTGGGACGTGTCCCGTACGCCGGCACGTCCTGATATTGCTGAGTTCGATGTGTTCCTAGGTCAACATATTTTGTTGACCCTGGAACAACATTTTACTCCAAAAATATATTCTTGACCATATCCCTACACCTAAACCTAACCTTAACTATGAGTAATCCCTAAAATCAGAGGAAATGATAGATGAATGACACTGATGTACAAGCACCAAACAGTGATTGTAAGCGTAAACTTCACAAAATCTATAAACTGGTTCTTCAAATCTGATTGGTTTAATCACAATGTTGTTCCAGGATCAACAAAGATGTTGTCCCAGGAACATGTCTCACTTAGTAAAATCAGGTTTTGCCGTACGGCGCATATGGTCACCGTATTTATTTGACCCTTTAACTTTAACAATCACTATTCTAATTCTATTCTTAAAAAAAAAAAACGTTTCTAATCTTTTTGTATTCTATTTTCTTTTCATTTATTATGCAATTGTGTGTGTGTGTGTCCGGAAGTGCGCTCGCGTGCACAGACTACATTGTGATCATTCACTATGTCTTTTGTGTGGAAGTATTTCAAAATCTGTGCGCAGGACACGGGCAACCATTCAGCACTGGAAGTGCAGAGCTACATGTCTGAATATAGACAGTAAAAGAAATAAACACAGCGACTCCATTGGATTCAACGGAGACAAGTGAAGTCAATTAGAAGCAGCTCTTCCTGGGGTCGAGCGTACATTTTTTTTTTTTTTTTTTTTTTGCTGATGAACAATCAAACAACAAATACAAATAAAATTGAACAATTACAACAATGAGATGGGCGGGGGGTATTACATCAAATTACATTTCACTCAACAAAACATCATACAGTTTCAAAAGTTTTACACTTTTTTTGTTTTTAATTATTTTCAGTGTCTTAATTAAGTAGTTGAAGTCACATAGAAAATTATTTAATTTGGGTTCCCTTAGAGCAAACTTGCATTTATGAATAAAGTATTTTGCCAATAGAATAAATATGTTTCCAGTATATTCTATTTTATGATTACAGTGAGAAAAATAACAAATTACATCTCTCATTACAAAATCAATATCTAATTTTAGTTTTGAAACAAGGAATTTTGACAATTCCATCCAAAATTGTTTAACAAGGGAACAATTAAAGAAAATATGATCAATTGACTCAGTATTGCTTTTACAGAAATTACATTTCAAATTAACATTACCAAATTTATATGTGATTTCATTAGTGGGATATATATTATGCAAAATTCTTAAGTGTAGTTCTTTCACCTTGTTGGGGATACAAAATTTGTAAGGCAAGAGCCATGCTTTTTTCCAATTAATATTTTCTATCAGAGAATTCCAAAAAAATTCCCCCTCGGGGTAATTCGTTTTCTTGACTGAAACACATTTCTTATAATTTTATTACTACATTTTGGGTCGTAAATACTCTTGTCTTCAATCAGAAATTTCTGTTCACTCTTTACAATCTCTTCAAATGATAAATTACATTTCATTAGATGAACAAGACCATTTGGTATAGCTTTTACCATTGTAAGAAATTCCTTATGAATGACAGGGAAATTATGTTTGGACATGAAATCATTATAAGAATAAAAATTCCCTTGTGGATCTAACAAATCACAAAGATAATCAATTCCCTTTTCATGCCAATTATAAAAATACAAAAAAAATTGACTTGTTCTTTGCAAGAATAGTTTCATTATTCCATAGCTTTACTTTATGTGGGGAAAAATTGCGGACGAAGCAGAGTTTGCATGCCAACAGCACCTGTTCGTGGAATTTAGAGAGTTTTATAGGGAGCTTAGAAGGAGAGAAATTACAGGTGAGCAAAAACTTAAACCCACCCACCTTTTTAAAGATATTGTGTGGGATAAAATACCAAATAGACTCTGGGAAATTGACACAACTCTTTACCCAATTCAATTTGAAAGTATTATTAACATCGAAAAAATCAAGCATTTCAAAACCTCCCTCAGCTTTTATACCACATAAAACCTGTTTCTTCAGATACTGATGTTTGTTTTTCCAAAAAAACTTAAATAATAAGCAATTAATCTGTTTACAGGTATTTTCATGGACAAATAATGAAAAAGATGGATATATAAAAGAGCTAGACCTTCAGCTTTTATTAAAACAACTCTACCAAGAAAAGATAAATCTCTTTGAAGCCAATTGTTAAATATTGTTTTAGCTTTTTTAATTTTAGGAAGAAAATTCAAATCTTGTCTAAGAGATATTTTTTTTGGAGATATGAATACCAAGATATTTAACATTATCTTTAATGGGTATATTATTCACAGAAGTTTTAAGAGAGTCAGATAAACAAAGAATTTCACATTTAGGAATATTTAAAGTTAGACCAGAAGCCTCTGAAAATGCATTAATTGTTTCAAGAGCCTTACCAACCTGATTTGTATTCTCTAAAAACAGGGTTGTATCATCCGCAAGTTGTGAAATTTTTATCTCACGGCCAAAAATGGACACCCCTTTAATATCAGGATTATTGCGAATACTCAGAGAGAGTAGTTCCACAACCAAAATAAACAAAAAAGGAGAGATTCCACAACCTTGTCTCACTCCCCTACTAACAGGAAATCTATTAGAAGTATCAGATTGTAAAAGAACCGAGCTATTGATATCCTTATATATGTATATATGTCAAGAAAAGAAATGTATGTTCAACAGTGTCTAACGCTTTGTAGAAGTCTAGAAATAGTATGATTGCATCCGAATTAATATGATGTGAATAATCTATGAGATCTAAAATTAGTCTTATATTACAGTTTATATGTCCTTTAGGCATAAAACCTGTTTGTGTTTCAGTAATTATTTCAGACAAACCAGTTTTTAGTCTTCTGGCAAAAACTAATGACATCATTTTATAATCTAAATGTAGTAATGTGATTGGCCTCCAATTGTCAAGTGAGAGAAGATCTTTATCTGGTTTTGGTATTAGGGTGATGAGCCCTTGTTTCATAGAAGTACTTAATTCTTCATTAATAATACAATCTTTGTACATTCTAAGTAGTGGCATCTTGATAGTTTCCCAGAAGTGTGAATAAAACTCAATGGTTAGGCCATCTGAGCCAGGGGATGTGCCTTTCTTCATAGACTGCATTGCGTTAGTTAGTTCGGTTACAGTAAGGTCCTTTTCACAAACCGTTTTAAACTCATTTGAAATTACTGGAATGTAATGTTTAATTTTTTGAAGAAAGGAATTCACATAATTTACATTACAATTTGAACTATATAATTTATTAAAAAAAGAATAAACATAATTATTTATTTCAGAGGGGTTTTTGTTAATATTACCATCAATTCTTAAAGCCGTTACAGAGTTTCTTTTTATATTTCTTTTTTCCAAAGAAAAGAAATAGCTGGTATTTTTCTCACCCATTTCCAACCATTTAGCCCTGGATCTTATAAAGGCACCTTTGGCTAAATCAAGGTAAAGATCATGTATTTCATTTCGCAAATTAGATAAATAAGTTTCCTCTTCTGTGCTAAGATTTTCTTTAGACAATAACTTTTCAAGATCATTAAGAAGAACTTGACATCTTTGGGAATTTACCCTTTTAAGTTCTTTACCTCGACGCATTGCCAGTTGTCTAACTTTAAATTTGAAAAATTCCCATCTTTGGATATGGCTCATAGATTCGTCCTGCAGAATAGAAGCAGTTTTTTAACACAATCTACAAATTTTGTATCTGAAAGTAACTTATTATTAAATTTCCAATACCCACGAATTCTTTTACAACTATTTGTATTGCCAATTAAAGAAATTAAGATTAATTTGTGATCAGATAAAGGAGAATAAGTAATTAAAGTATCCAAAACAAAATGAACTTCATTAGAAGAAAGGAGCCAAAAGTCAATTTGAGATTTACGAGTAAGAGCATTATTTGTCCAGGTATATTCCTTATCATGAGGATGTAAAAAGCGCCAAACATCAGTGACCTGTAAGTCATCACAAAGCAACTCAAAAACCTTAGATGTACTGTTCTTTGAGGGGTGTCTATCCACAGAGTCATTTGGGGCTTCGTTAAAGTCTCCTCCTATCAATAAATAAGCATCTGTGTGTTTACTTTTTAGATTTATAAGTATCAAAGTAAGTTTTTTAAACATAAATACATTTAAGATGTTTTTGTTATGACCGTAAACATTGCAAATGATAAATTTCGTATTGTCAATATTTAATATTATTATAATCCATCTCCCTTCACCAGAATAAATTATCTCCACTATATCACCTTTCAATTTATTGAGGGAAATAGCGACCCCTGCAGAATGGTTTGTTCCATGACAAAAAAAAGCAGAATCACCCCACTGTGACTTCCAAAACTTTATATCATTATCGCAAGAGTGAGTTTCCTGAAACAAAATAATTTGAGCCTCCCTTTGTTTAACGAAAAGAAAAAGTGCCTTCCTTTTATCGATATCCCTTAGTCCTCTAACATTAAGAGAAATAAGATCTAATCTCCCAAAATTAAAAGCTGTCATCCAACAGAAAGAACAATGAGGAAAAAAAATAAATAAATAAAAATAAGAGAGAAAAGGACCTCCCAAATAAGGTTAAGTTTCTCGTAACAAAGAAATAAATAGACCCATCGGGATCTTACATACAACAAGATGTCAACAAATATTAGAACAATCACATTTTGAGTTGTTAGGGATTAAGAAATGTCTAATGAACTTCAAACAACTATCAGTTTGTGTCCATTGTCACTCAGTGTAAACTAAACGTCAACATTAACCCTTTTACCTTCAATGTAAGCAAAGGCACCTATGAATGACGCTCTTTTACCTTCTTCTCTGGCTTTCTTTGGCCCGAACCGCTCTTTCATCAGGTGACAAATCTTCTTTTAGACGGAGATGGGCGTCCTTCAGAAACTTGGAGCCTTTTGCATCTCTCCATACGATATCGCGACAGTGACGCATGCTGAATTGAATGATTATGCTTCTCGCAGTGTTACCGTCTTTCCTCTTTCCAATTCTGTGCACGGAATCCACCACCTCCGGTAGCTTTCCAGCAATTTTCGGAGAGATCTTGCCAAGGATGTTGATCACCATATCCCGAGTGTTTTCCTGTTGATCTTCCTCCTTCATCCCCTGCAGTCTCAGCCCCCATCTTCGTCGATAGCTGTTCGCCTCCAGCAGTTGAAGTTTGAGTTGTTTGTTTTCCTCTCTCAAATCTATGGTCTTCTTTTCCAGCGCAACAATCCTCCCGTTGTGGTTAGCGGTATCTTTAAGTAGTTTTTCAACAGTTTCATTCATGAAAGCCATGGCATGATCAGTGTTTCTCACTGTTGTCTCCATAGAAGAAACCTTTTCGAAAATAACTTCACATTTTGCGGAGAGAGACTGGTTAGCGGCCATAACCTTATTAAGGTCAGAATCAGGAGAAGTAATCTTTCTTTTCTTTGCAGCTGAGCTTTTAGCTGGAGTACAGGGTAGAGGAGTTGCTAAGACTTTCTCTGATTCGACGGACTCAGTAGAAACATTGGACAAATCTGTCAGCATTGCCTCATCGGGACATGATGCAAAGAGTTGGGATGGAGCGATATTTTCATGTTTCTCCATGCTCGTTTCAAAGTTATGTTTCGCTTTGCGTTTGCCCATATGACCGAATTTTCAAACAAAGTTAATGTTAATCCATAATATCATTAGCAGAATAAGAAGAGAAATGTAATTTTCCTCACTTATTGCATGTAAATCACGATGATGTCTGAGGATTAAGAACGCAGCATGTCTGCTTGGAATGGCACCATCTTGGCCTCCGGGGTCGAGCGTACCTCGCAGACTCAAACTGAGCTTGATGACGTAGATGTCACGTGAGCAGCCTGTCTGACAATTATCAGAATCAGAATCAGAATCAGAAAGAGCTTTATTGCCAAGTATGCTTACGCATACAAGGAATTTGTTTTAGTGACATAAGCTTCCAGTACACAGAGACAACACACAGACAAAAAAAAAAAAAAAAGAGAGATTTACAAATTTTTGTAATTCTTCTAATCGCTGTGCCAAGAGAACTCTGAATCACCCACCGGATCTTACAGACATCGTAGAATAATTTTGTCCCGTTGCTTTTATGGACTCTCTATTGGCTTCTCCCTTGACTTCATGCCTCCGCGTCCCCTGATAGCCTCATAGACGGTAAAAGATTGTCTGTGCGCTTCTCCTCCTGTCCATACGGTAATTTATCTACTGCGCCACAGAGAGTCGCTGGTTATGACGCAACCATTAGCCAAAATGAATGGGAGTCAATAGCCGTGTTTCCACTATCGAGCTAGGACCGGGCGTGCTAGTGCGTGCCAGGGCCAGTCGCGTTTCCACTGTCACTTCCGGGGCTTGATCGTGCCTCGCCGGGGCTTCCTCGGGGCCAACGGCCAGGTTTTTTTGGCCCGACTAAATCCTTGGGCCAAAGCGGGCCAGCTGGGGCTAAAGGAGGGGTTACGAACAAAGGCGGAGTTTCTCGAGAGCGTCAGCGCGGATCATTTCAGAAAGATAACAACTTTAACAGCAGCATTAAAGACGTTTGAAAATAAGTTGAGCTCAAAACTCACTCTTAGTTAGCAGCAAGTGTTTGAAATAACTTGATCCGATGTGGATTATAATCATTAAACAAGGCAGAAATATTTATAAGCGATGTAAAAGACTATGCACGCTAAACATTAACGTTACCATAGTAAACATCCTAAATATGACCGCTTGGATAAATCAGACGTCAGCTTCTTATTCTCTATTATAATTGTGTATTTATTAAGTAACATTTTATCTGTCGTCTCGTTTCGTGAGTTTAGCTCCACGTTGCATATCATCAAAATATAATAATTATTTTTGTTTGGGAGATTTTATAAAAAGAGCGAGTCTGCGCTGCGGATCATTTCAGAAAGATAACCGCTTTAACATCAGCATTGAACACTTTTTTAAACAAGTCGAGCTCAAAACTCTCTTTCAGTCAGCAGCGATTGTTTGAAATAACTTGATCTGATGTGGATTATAATCACTAAACAAGGCAGAAATATTTATAAGCGATGAAAAAGATATGCACGCTAAACATGTTACCATAGTAAACATGGTAAAATATGACCGCTTGAAGAAATCAGACGTCAGCTTCTTATTCTCTATCACAGTCGTGTATTTATTAAGTAACTTATATTATCTGTCACAAGCCTCGTCTCAAGAGTTTATCTCACTTTGCCGATCATAAAAGAATATAGCCTAATAATGTTTTTGTTCGGGAGCTTTTATAAAAATAGAGATATTATCATTAATTCTAAATGTGATGTAGGCTACTGTGGCTAATAAACAGAAACAGACTCGACTGAATAAGCAGGCTATTTTCATAAGCGCTAAAAATAAATAAATAAAATAGAAATAAGTGTATTTATGTGTGAATAATTTTGAGTCCTGATAAATTAAATTAGTATGATCAATGTATCACTTATTCTATAGTTAAAACATGGATGCTTTTGAATTTGAATATATAACAAAGCATGCAAACAAACGGCCGCTTTTATTATGTTTGTTTTGTGATCGCGCATGTTCCAGTGACTTATTTCTTAGTTTTCTGATAACTTCTCTTTGATGATGAAATGATGAGGTTGCATGACGTTGTTCTGAGAGGCGTGTAAAGGGCGTGTTTTAGTGACGTGCAGCGGTGCTTCAAGCTCCTCTGTGGAAACCCTGCGCTATTCTGGCCTCGTGCTACTGGCCCGGGGCTATGAGCCCCGCCCGGCCCGCTTTAAACCCTGGCTCGCACTGGCCCCACAGTGGAAATGCGGCTAATGGGATGCTAACAGCAGGTGGGGGTCTGCTAGCCAATGGTGACGCCCAGGGGTGCTTCAATAAAATATGAAACCCTGCCCCCCTGTGTCTGAGGCACAGATAGCAGGTAGCGATCAGCCGTTGCACAAAATATTAAAATAAGAGCCTTTCCTGCACACTGAAGCTGCGCGAGCGTACTGTATCTGTCCGTGCCCTGTGAAGGGATGTTCAGTTCAACTTCTCGTGTGTTGGATGAGAAACGAAACTTACTAAACTGTGACAAAACGGAAAGTTTTTTTTTGTAAAGTAGAACTTGCATACACGTTTGAAAAGCCAGCTGTAGCACACTGAAAAAAAGTGTTTCATTCATCCATTTAAAGAAAATTTAGATTAATGTTTCGCATCTATATTTTTTTAACTTGAGAAAATAGTTATTTATTTTTCATTGGCTCAAGTGAAAAAAAAAATATATAAATGTGAAATTTAGATGTGTTAATTTTTTTTAATTGGATGAATGAAACGCTTTGAATCTTTATTTGCAACATTTGATTTTAACTTTTTGGAATAATCTATTTATATATCATACTTTTATTTAGTGTCAGTGGTAAAGACCTTTTTTTATCTAAAACCAAATTTAAAAACTAAAATACTGAATGCTGATTAAGAAACATCTTATTGAATGTGTGTTGATTGTGTTGTTTGGATTGTAGAACTATGTAGTAATTGCTTTTAATTTCCCATTTGTTTTTGTACACTTTCCTTCTTTCTTGTTGGTTGCTTAAAGAAAAAAAAAAAAAAAAAAATCAGAAATCGTTATCGGCCATGAAAATCATGATCGTGCATTCCTAATATATATATATATGATGACTTAGTATCTCATTATATTAAGAAAAAAGCAAAAGCCGGACTCTAACCCAATCAATCGTATTACAAACTAGTTTTCCGTGCCCTAAACATTACTGCCGTTATTCACGTGTCGTATTTAACCTTGTGACGATGGAGGGCGGAGCTACAGGAGATTTGCGCTTAGTAATGGACACTCAGAATAATCTTGTTTCCATCATAGACAGTAAAAGAAATTTGCATTAAGATTATTTTTGCAATATAAAAAAATTATCTTAGTGCAAGACTAAGTATCGTATATCATTTTTTTATATAAAAAATTATCAGTCTTTATTTGATTTTATTTATATATTTGAAGAAGAAAAAAAACTTAGTAAGAAGAGCATTTTTCCAGCGTGCTGGAAAAAGGGGGAGGAGACCGAAATAAACTGTGGGTTTATCGAAGAAAAGGTTAGGTTCATAGAGTAAGTTACTACAGTAACTGACTCTTGAGTATAAGTTAACTCTTTCAGAAACGGGCTTGACTTACCCTGCTTTCTCAGGTTTGACAAACCTCCCATTCTGAAACAGAAAACCCAGTTTCCCTCATTTCAGGGTTAACATACTCAGAGTTTTCACTTAACCTCCTTTGTGAAACAGGCCCCAGTGCTGAAGCTCTGTGTGTGTTGTGGTCTGTGACTCCGCCCACTGACACTTCACCCAATAGTGTCTCTACACCCCGGCGCCAGAGAGAAGACACTCTCTGCAGTGTTCAGTGTTAGGACCGCAGCAGAGACGGCTCTGTGTTCTGTCGCTAGCTGTCAGTATTACAAACTGTACCTTTAAAGATTCTGAAAACACCTCGCAAAATACAAAACCCCAGCCCTTAGAGTCATCATCCATCACAGGAAATCTAAATCAAAAGAGTCTGCTCTTCAGAAGGAGTGGTTCATCCTCGGTTCTTCACACTAGGAGCAGATGCATTTCCAGACAGGAAGAACCTATGCAGTTCTTTACAGTCATCTGTTCACATTTGTCTCAAGCCTTACATTTTAACAGAAGAAAAAAGGATTGAAGGTAAGTGAGCCACACAGATAAGCATCCCATAATGTCTGTTAACAACCCCACACTTTATTTACCGCCACTCAATTCCACTCATTTCTAAACAATTCTCACATTACATTATGAATTGTAATAATTTGGTAAAGCAAGACAGTGCTTTTCAATACAATTCAAAACTTTCCAAAAATACACTGTTTGATATTTCTTTTTCAGCAAACCGCATTGTTGCTATGAATGTATAAAACTGATGCATGCATTAGCGCAACAAACTGGAGAACTTCTGATGTTCTTTATGTTATATCACACAGTATGTTGATGGATTATAATAAGAGCGAAGCTAAAGGAGGTACAGACAGAACAGAGCTGGCAAAACTCAAAGAAGAGAGACTGAAACAGAATAACACAAGAGAAAAAAGAAAGGGTGTGAGACTGCAGACTCATGGGAAACTATCATCATCATCTTCTGCCATCTCTTTAGCAAACTCCAGATCCTGCTGCTCTCGCTCTCTTCTCTCCTGTGAACACACACACAGAGCGTGATCATCTCCAGCAGACGCTCGGTGCAGTGTGTGTGTGTGTGTGTGTGTGCACCTCACCTCAGCAGACTCCAGGTCCTTGTTGTAGGCCTTGGGTGGAAATCTCATGGCCTGCACAGAAACAGGTCAACAGAGCTTACATCACTCCCTATGGCTGTGTGTTGACTGTGAAACACTTTAATTATATGCATTTATGGTGTAATTCATTTCCATCTCAATCCATGGTCATTTTTTTAAATCTTTTAAATGAACTTCTGCTAGATGAAGTAGTCCAGGCTCAGGTAGCATGAACAAAGCAAATGTCTGTGTGATCCCAGAAGTCGTACCTTGACGGACATGTTGTGTATGTCCAGACAGAAGGAGATGCGCTGGTGGAAGGCCAGCTGAGGCTCTCGTGTGCTGTAGATGTCCATGGTCTCTTTGGACTGGACGTAACCCCTCTCGTGGTTTATACTGGCCTCGATCACACCGTCACGGATGGCCTGGACACACAGAGACGGACACATGCTTCAGCTCAGTCCCTGATGAACACTGTCAGGTCAGTGTGTGCACCAGCCTCACCTTGGCCACGATGAACTCTGCGTCTTCAGGACTGTCCAGCTGCAGCTTCTGAGCGATGTCAGCCAGAGAGATGCGAGAGTACGACAGACTGATCATCCTCACCCCTGAAACACACCACAAACATCTGCCTAAACCTCTACAGCGCTACAGAACCGTGTCTCTCAGACAGAGCAACAGAAACCTCTGAGAGGAACGAGCAGCACACGAGAGATCACAGAGCTGCATCTGATCTTTCTCCTCTCTGTGCTCTGCACACACATATTCCTGCTGTGGAAACAGCTATGGATATTAAGCTTGCAGAGATATTCATTCATATGCACCAAAGAGTTAGTGAGTGAAATTAAGCCATTCATATCCCAAACTGATTCTTTAATCTATTTGCACTTTTTTATAGCGCTTTTAACAATGCAGACTGTCAAAGCAGCTTTACAGGCAAGACGAGACATTTCGTACACAATGGTAATTCAAACTGATTTACATAAAAGAAAGTAAAATAATCATAACAAACAAAATAATAATAAAAACTCAAGTTAAGACAAGTCATTTTGGATTGCATAAAATACATTGCAATCAGTTCGGACATCACACAGTGCTCATTCAATAAATGCACAGCTGAACAGATGGGTTTTGAGTCTAGATGTAAATGTGACTAGTGTTTTAGCACATCTGATCTCTTCTGGAAGCTGATTCCAGCTGCGGGCAGCATAGTAACTAAAGGAGGACTCCCCTTGTTTTGTGTGAACCCTTGGTATTTCTAACTGACTTGATCCTAGTGATCTGAGTGCTCTGTTAGGTTTATATTCAGTGAACATATCTGCAATATATTTCGGTCCTGGGTCATTTAGTGACTTATATACGAGTAAAAGTACTTTAAAATCAATCCTAAATGTAACTGGAAGCCAGTGTAAGGACCTGAGGACTGGTGTGATATGCTCAGATTTTCTGGTTCTAGTCAGAATCCTGGCAGCAGCGTTCTGGATGAGCTGCAGCTGTCTAATGGTCTTTCTGGGAAGGCCAGTGAGGAGCCCATTACAACAGTACACCCTGCAAGATTCCTGACTTGATTTTTAGTTGTTTGACCCCTAGAGTCAAGGTATGCATTCACCTTGAACACTTCATCTTTGTTTCCAAATGCAATGACTTCAGTTTTTTCCTTGTTTAACTGAAGAAAGTTCTGGCACATCCAACTATTAATTTCATCAATACATTGGCAGAGGGAGTCAATGGGGCTGTAGTCATTTGGAGATAAGGCTAGGTAAATCTGGGTATCATCAGCATAGCTGTGATAGGCAATTTGGTTCTTTCTCATTATTTGACTTAGTGGAAGCATATACAGGCTGAACAAGAGCGGTGCAAGTATTGAGCCTTGTGGGACTCCGCATGTCATGGACGTCACTTAGACTTATGCTCTCCTAGACTCACATAATAGCCTCTCCCTTCTAAGTATGATCTGAACCATTTGAGATCCATCCCAGAAAGCCCGACCCAGTTTTCCAGTCTCTCTAGTAGTATGTTATGATCGACAGTGTCAAACGCAGCACTGAGATCTAGTAATACCAGCACCGATATTTTTCCAGAGTCACAATTTAAGCGAATATCATTTATTATCTTAATGAGTGCTGTCTCTGTGCTGTGATGCGGTCGGAAACCAGATTGAAAATTGTTCA
>NC_068414.1:2479723-2501326 GCF_023724105.1 Carassius gibelio | reverse complement strand
GGCAGGTTCCCCACTGGCACCAATTAGAGCATGTTCACCCTGAATACATGTGAAAGACAAGAAAGGGTCTAGAGAAGACATGGAGAACGTCTTGCTGCCTGTAACCTCATTCAGCATGACTGGTTTGGTGGTGGGTCCGTGATTGTTTGGGGAGGCACATCCATGGAGGGACACACAGACCTCTAAAGGCCAGAACAGGCACCCTGACTGTTATTAGGTATCAGGATGAAATCCTGGACACACTGTCAGACCCTACGCTGGTGCAGTTGGTCCTGGGTTCAATGCCCGGCTAGAGAATGCAGACAAGGCAGTTACTGGAGGAAGAAGGAATGGATACCATTGAATGTTCTCCATAGTCCCCTGACCTAAATCCAATAGCACACCTCTGGGTCATTATGTTTCTCTCCAGGTTGTACCTCAGACTGTCCAGGATCTCAGTAAAGCCCTGCTCCAGATTTGGGACAGCATCCGTTGTCTCATTAGGAGCTTGCCCCAAAGTTATCAGGCAAGCATACAAACACGTGAGGGCCATACAAATTACCAAGGACCATTTTGATTTGCTGCAATGAAGTTTCAGCTAAATGGACCAGCCTGCTGAATAATAGACTTATGCCATTTAGTTTTAGTTTCAGCTTATTGTGTTTTCTTTTTCCAGGGCTTGGATTGGGCCGCCAGTCAGATTCGAGTGTATGATCTGATTGGCCAATACAAGTCTATTTAAGGGTGTACTCACACTAGGCACGGTTGCCATGAACCGGGCCCGAGTACGATTGTCCCCCCTCCCCACTCCCCCTCTGGCCTGCACTCACATATAGGGTTTCAGCATTCGTGCCGGAGCACGCTTACGTCATTATGATGCGACGGTTTCGGGATAAACAGGAAGAGCGGCGCTCTATGAACACAATGGAGTCCATCGCTCTGTTTTCTTTGTGGATCATTTTGTGTCGTTTGGTCCACAGCCCTCTCACAGCCTGTTGTTAAACAGATGTGTAGCCTTAGTGGCGCGAATATTTTCACGTAATCGTGCTGCTCGTATGAGGATGTTTGCAAGGTACCAGCTGAAGTGCAGCAAGGACTTTGCAGTTTTTAGTTTTTATGCGTTTTGCACCTCTGCCATAGACCAAAGCGACCCTTTCCCTGCCATGTTGGTTTTGGAGTGTCTCAAAACCGTGACGCAACGCGTCCTTTTCCGTGCTCTGGCACGGTTAGCACTCACGCTGCATGCGAACCACGCCCGAGTCCAACTGAACCGTGCCCTGGCCCACCTCTTCCAAGCAGGCCAGGGCCGGCTAATTGAGCCGCGCCCGGGCACGGTTCGGAGCAGTCACACTAGTCAAACGAACCGCACTTTGGTGGTCAAACGCACTCGGGCACGGTTCAAACTGGCTAGTGTGAGTACACCCTCAGAGAAAGACATGGCAACACTATTCAGTGCATTGTACAGAAACTTTAATTGTTGAAATGGTTTACTGTTTTTGTTTCATTTATTTATCTATTGTTTTAGATGGCAGAAATGGACCTCGTGTCCATTTGCAAATGATATATGTCTCACATGTATGTATCCTTATTATTCTTTACGACTTGAAAAGGCAGTGCAGGTAAAATGTTATTCAACCGAATTTTCTAAATATAGGACAGTTGGTGAAACAACAAGAAATAATTTATCTTGTCAATTTTGAAATACAGGTTTATGTGTATTAAGTTCGTGGGTGGAAAGGAAGAGGACAAGTCAGCTTGATTGCTGATGGCTTTATCAATAAATAAAAATATTTGTCAAGCACCAACAGTGACTGTTACACCGACAACAACACACTATCGTAATCACTTCCAGGTTACTTCTTTCGTGTCAGGTATACATCAGCAGTCCTTCTCTCTTTCTCTCACCTACTCCTGTTTCTCCTGGCGTTATATATGCTCTCCGTGCCTATTACTGAAACAAGACACAGGTGTTAAACATTTCGTCCAAACCACTCAATTACCATTCGTCTCCTGGGGCATGTTCAAGTTCAAAACGGTGCGCAACGTTTTGCTACGGTTTACGGATTGAACGTCATGTTTCCTGGAAACGGTGTGCAATGGTGTGTAACGGGGTTTGAGATGCGTTTTCTCTTGTTTGGTGGGTGTGTCAGAACTGCAGTCCAATCAGCAGCAACATGTATATAAAGCACGCGGTATTAAAGTGAACTCGCACAATGGCTTCAAGGAAAATAATGTACAAATGTGTTCGTTGCAGCTCGGTATAAGCAACAACTGAGGATGTTAGAAGACATGTTTGTCGTAAGTTTTATTGTAAAAATATAGGACCAACTTGATGTAGTTGTTTATATTTTTAGCTTCATTGCAAGTGTATGAAATTTGGTATAAAAATAAACAATGGTAATTAAGTGCTTTCCCTAAAAATAAGAAAGAAAATACAGGGTATTAAAACCGTGCGAGCTACAAATAAAGTCAGTATGTGAGGCTAAATAGATGGCTCCGAAAATTCTTCACAAAGAACACAAAGAATGGCCTTCTCAGCTGCCATAGTTGCAACTCTTGCGTCATCAGAACAGGCAAATAATGAATTAGCATTTTCATTAAGTCCGCCTGATTCACGCAGCAAACATTTTGTTTGTTATCAAAAAATATCTACTCTAGAGGGACTTGGCTGTTGTTATTGATTCTATTTGGAAGTCTACCGGAAGTTAAGTTAGGTCCACAAAATCGCTCATGCGCAGTAACGTTTGTTTTTGTTGTTGCCTTTGAAACCGTCTATATCTCTCCGTTCGAAAAGAAGTGATTGTCAAAATACTAAGTTAGAATGAGTGAGGAATGATAGGGAGCGACAGAGCGCGTGTTCCAATGAACAACAACTCCCATGAGCCTTACGCTCTTTCCCGACGTCATCAAAGTATGCCTTATGTTATTATTTTGATTGAGTGACCCCTGGTGGCCAAAAATTCCATACTACATGTTTAACAATGTTATTAATTTTACATTTATTTTGTTTACATATGTTAAAATATGCATTTAATTGAGCAGCAGAATATATATAACACTAAAATGATTGAATCAGCTAAATTATTTGAGCATCTCATTACCATTTTTCTTAATGTGACACATACGTCACATCAAAATTCCACCTACTGTTTTGTTTTATATCAATTTGTACAAGACATGTTTTAAAATCAGGTCAAGTCTAATCTAGGATATGTTATTAAAACATTAGAATTGTTGCATGGGTTGAAACATACCTTTAGTAACAAAAACAAGCGTTTTTAAAAATTGCTGACACTGCAACATGTGCACACCAGGCAGGCCACCACGCTGAACTTCCAGTTGTGTGATGTCTCTTATCTTCTCCTTATTGTAGCCAACCTTTTTAATAACTTTCTTGTGCCAAGTCACTGCTGTTTTACTATCACTACTTGCACTTTTGATGTTCCCCCACTTGCCAAATGCTGGACCTTTAGTCATCGACAGCCCACCAGGCAGGAAGTTAACAACAGAAGGGTGAACAGAATAGGTATCAATCAATCAATCACCTTTATTTATATAGTGCTTTAAACAAAATACATTGTGCCAAAGCACTGAACAACATTCATTTGGAAAACAGTGTCTCAATAATGCAAAATGATAGTTAAAGGCAGTTCATCATTGAATTCAGTTATGTCATCTCTGTTCAGTTGAAATAGTGTCTGTTTTAATTTGCAATCAAGTCAATGATATCGCTGTAGATGAAGTGACCCCAACTAAGCAAGCCAGAGGCGACAGCGGCAAGGAACCGAAACTCCATCAGTGACAGAATGGAGAAAAAAACCTTGGGAGAAACCAGGCTCAGTTGGGGGGCCAGTTCTCCTCTGACCAGACGAAACCAGTAGTTCAATTCCAGGCTGCAGCAAAGTCAGATTGTGCAGAAGAATCATCTGTTTCCTGTGGTCTTGTCCTGGTGCTCCTCTGAGACAAGGTCTTTACAGGGGATCTGTATCTGGGGCTCTAGTTGTCCTGGTCTCCGCTGTCTTTCAGGGCAGTAGAGGTCCTTTCTAGGTGCTGATCCACCATCTGGTCTGGATACGTACTGGATCCGGGTGACTGCAGTGACCCTCTGATCTGGACACAGACTGGATCTGGTGGCCACGGTGACCTCGGTACAAGAGAGAAACAGACAAATATTAGCGTAGATGCCATTCTTCTAATGATGTAGAAAGTACGGTGTTATGTGAAGTGTTCCGGTTCCAGTTTACCTAATTAATGCAGCCTAAAAATCCTTTAACGGATTTGGATATTAAAAGCATATTAGTATGTTATGTGTATGCCAGGTTAAAGAGATGGGTCTTTAATCTAGATTTAAACTGCAAGAGTGTGTCTGCCTCCCGAACAATGTTAGGTAGGTTATTCCAGAGTTTAGGCGCCAAATAGGAAAAGGATCTGCCGCCCGCAGTTGATTTTGATATTCTAGGTATTATCAAATTGCCTGAGCTTTGAGAACGTAGCGGACGTAGAGGAGTATAATGTAAAAGGAGCTCATTCAAATACTGAGGTGCTAAACCATTCAGGGCTTTATAAGTAATAAGCAATATTTTAAAATCTATACGATGTTTGATAGGGAGCCAGTGCAGTGTGAACAGGACCGGGCTAATATGGTCATACTTCCTGGTTCTAGTAAGAACTCTTGCTGCTGCATTTTGGACTAGCTGTAGTTTGTTTACCAAGCGTGCAGAACAACCACCCAATAAAGCATTACAATAGTCTAACCTTGAAGTCATAAATGCATGGATTAGCATTTCTGCATTTGACATTGAGAGCATAGGCCGTAATTTAGATATATTTTTGAGATGGAAAAATGCAGTTTTACAAATGCTAGAAACGTGGCTTTCTAAGGAAAGATTGCGATCAAGTAGCACACCTAGGTTCCTAACTGATGACGAAGAATTGACAGAGCAACCATCAAGTCTTAGACAGTGTTCTAGGTTATTACAAGTAGAGTTTTTAGGCCCTATGATTAACACCTCTGCTTTTTCTGAATTTAGCAGTAAGAAATTACTCGTCATCCAATTTTTTATATCGACTATGCATTCCATTAGTTTTTCAAATTGGTGTGTTTCACCGGGCTGCGAGGAAATATAGAGCTGCGTATCATAAGCATAACAGTGAAAGCTAACACCATGTTTCCTGATGATATCTCCCAAGGGTAACATATAAAGCGTGAAGAGTAGCGGCCCTAGAACTGAGCCTTAAGGTACTCCATACTGCACTTTTGATCGATATGATACATCTTCATTCACTGCTACGAACTGATGGCGGTCATATAAGTACGATTTAAACCATGCTAATGCACTTCCACTGATGCCAACAAAGTGTTCAAGTCTATGCAAAAGAATGTTGTGGTCAATTGTGTCAAACGCAGCACTAAGATCCAATAAAACTAATAGAGAGATACACCCACGATCAGATGATAAGAGCAGATCATTTGTAACTCTAAGGAGAGCAGTTTCAGTACTATGATACGGTCTAAATCCTGACTGGAATCAGTCAGGTATCATTATCATCGTTTTCCATTATGCTGTTGGCTTTATTATATTCAACTCCCTACTCTGAGACTGGCCTGAGGAGGCAGAAGCAGTTGTATCTTTATTAAGGTTAGATGTCTGACGAAAAATTCCTTTTTCTTGGAAGATGATGTAAAACCAGCCATTTGATGAGAAGTAGTAGTCCCCACCACTGCAGCTGTCATCAAGACTCAAAACTACAGCATCGCTGTCTGTTGACAGGTCTTTGACCTTGCGAAAGGAGTTACCCTTAATGATGTAAAAGTTGTCATTCCAATCTGCAAGATAATGGTAATTATAATTAATTAATTCTTTACATTTATATAGCGCTTTCCTAGACACTCAAAGCGCTTACATAGTCAAGGGGTATCTCCTCATCCACCACCAGTGTGCAGCATCCACCTGGATGATGCGACGGCAGCCATAGTGCGCCAGAACGCTCACCACACACCAGCTTACTGGTGGAGAGGAGACAGAGTGATGAAGCCAGTCAGCGGTTATGGGGATTGTTAGGAGGCCATGATGGTCAGAGGCCAATGGGCGAATTTAGCCAGGATGCCAAGGTCACACCTCTACTCTTTACGAAAGACATCCTGGGATTTTTAATGACCACAGAGAGTCAGGACCTCGGTTTAACGTCTCATCCGAAGGACGAATGGTGTCCATTTTGGGATTAATCTGACTTAGTTTTGTACCAGAAGCCAAGACATCAGCATTTGGAAGAGGACCTAAAGAAGTGAACACAAATTATGAGTCGTGAAGACATTAAGCTGTAGCTGTGCACATACACACACAAACAAACAGAGTTGTGAATTATCCGTGTAAGCCTTGTATAGGGTAATCTTGATTCCAGTCTTCCCAAATGATCCAAGTTCCAGGACAAAAAAAGTTCACTCACTACCTCTGGATGTACTCCCTTAATATAAAACTAATACAGTTGTAATGGTGGTGGCCGCCCTAGCTTAAATAAACTTTTAAAGAAAATGTTTCTTTACGTTAACCCAGGATAACCCACATGACAAAAGGTCATATAAAAAAACCAAAAAGTTCACGCTTTTCACTTGACACGTAAAATTTGCGATTGACGTGCAGAAAACAGCGTCATTCAGGTATGCAAATGTGAAGGAAGCTGAAGTAGCAGGTCACTGTCAAACAGGAGGACAGGAGGATGAACGGGCAGCTTTTTGTTGGAATATTTCACCAATACAGACGGTCTGGAAGCATCACGCTTAAGTTTAGTCAAACTCCACGCCACTCAAACATCACTTATGGGGAACAATACTCCAAGCAGCGGTATTTTTACTCTTCACCTCCATTAACTCTGAACCATGCACCTGTCAACCTTGCATGCAAACTTTCTGATGACGCGCTTCTCTCAGGTACGTCACATTTCCTTTATATCCTCTATCCTTCTGCCGTTAATTGAAAACTGCCCCAATCTGCCCCAATCATTCCAAGTGAAAATGAAAGTAAACTAAAAGATATGGTGGCCCGAAGTTTTTCCACTGCCACACAGTAATAGTTAAAATTGTTTACTAATCTTGGGTTATTTTCATTCATATATTTGTTACTTAATCTGCACTCTTATTAATTATTAGTCTATGATGTTTTAATGTTTCATATACTTTCTTTGAGTTAATAGTGTTCTTTCCAAGTGCAGAAAATAAAAATTCATGCCTGTGCTCTTAGACAATGGCATCTCTGTGGCTCACTTGATTTTATTCATCTTCTTAGATGCCTTTCACCGCAAGATAAAAGCATAACTGTATAAGGATATATTGTATATTTAACATCAGTCTAGCAGTACATTATTTATTAGATTAGATTAGATTCAAATTTTATTGTCATTGCCACATGTGGGCACAAGGCAACGAAATACAGTAGACAGGGAAAGAGATAACAGCAAAACATTAGGAAAGAGAGGAGAAGAAAAAAAACAACACCCAAACTGTGCTCCTCTGGGAGCACAGTGTGAGAACCGGAAAAACACCTCAGCACAAAAGCACATAATCAATACACCATAAACACACGACTTGCAACTGGGGACAGAAATTGGGGGGGGGGGGGGTAGAGGTAATCCAGCGCAGGCAAACAGCCATCCGGTCCTGCAGCTATTACAGCGCTCGCCATAGACCCGCATGCCAGACTGGCGGAACAAAGCGGCAAAGGCGAGGTATGGGGGTGGGGGGTGAATGCATATCTGTATATGTGTAAGAGTTTGTGTATTTGTAGGCCTGGAGAGTTGCGATTCTCTCTAGATGCCTCAGTCCGCCAATTATACAGCGTCACAGCAAGTTGCCATGGAGACAGCCTTGGTTAGGTCCTAGACATTGTCAACAATCAACAGGTGTCTGTGAAGGGGGGGAGGAACGCGGGAATGTTCTGGCTGCAGTGCTCCCAGGGAGAGGCCAGCGCTGGTAAAGCCGAAAGAAGATAAGATTCCAGTTGTTTGGTCTAGTAGCAGCATTCCATTTCACGGTCACTATGATTGTTCATTGTACATTTTGGTCTCCAAATTCTCAAATTTCCTTTTCAAAGCAGTTAGCTTCTTCGTGATGCTATCCATATTGTGGGTAAAAGTCTCAGTCTCAATGCTGACCGCTCTGCCCACTGCTTCAATCATGACGGGCAGCCTTGCGAGGCTTTGGACAGCTGTTCCCGACTTCATAATTTTTCGATAACCCAGGGCAAAGCCTAATCCAATCAGCAGAAGACCTGTTATCATGGTTCGAATAGGTAGATGTCTTCAATGTCCTCCACGGAAAGAGCCGCCAGACACACGACCCACCAATTTGCCCACGCGTCCATCATGTAGCCAGCTGCAAACTTTCCGGCAGGGCAGTCAGGTTCCCCAAACCCAAGCTTCTCGCCAAGAAGATGGTGTCAATTGCGTTGAGAGACCAATTCATAAAATCCATAGTCCAGTTTAGGAGAGCAGTGCAGAGAGAGCCTCACACAATAGACGAGACGAGATAGGAGAACAGGCGAAGCAGGGAAGTCAGGGAGGAGAGGAGAGAAATGCGACCACCTCCGTTGAGAGCAATAAGTAAAACTTAACGGTAATACTTTCTATGAAGACCGTATTTAAAACACATTATAAAAGTATTATTATGGCATTATAATGAATGCATAATGTATTAGAAATAAATGTTATAATATTTCATATCATCTCTTGAGTAATCATAATTTAAATGTGTTATAATATTTACTTATTTGTGGTTATAGCATTTAAGATTATGATTTATAATACACAATGAATATAAGGCCAGCAGGGGGTGCTCACCCTGTGGTCTGTGTGGGTCCTAGCGCCCCAGTGTAGTGATGGGGACACTATACTGTCAACAAGCACCGTCCTTCGGATGAGACGTTAAACCGAGGTCCTGACTCTCTGTGGTCATTAAAATCCCAGGATGTCTTTTGAAAAAGAGTAGAAGTGTGACCTTAGCAAAGTGATGGAATCCTCAGTTCATAAAGAGCCCCAGGGCTACCTCTTCCGCCATAAACTGATTTCTAATAAACAGTATGGATTTAAACTGAACCACAGCACAGCAGACCTCCTTACAGTTTTGTCGCAGACGTGGAACAACATCTTAGACAAAGGAGGTGAGGTGTACATTGTTGCTCTAGAGATTAAAGGAGCGTTCGACCAGGTTTGGCATAACGGGCTTCTGGATATGCTTTCTGCTAAAGGCATAACTGGGCCATTACATTCTTGGCTACAGAACTACCTGGAAGGAAGGTCCATCCAGGTCGTGCTCTCTGGTCAGTCCTCATCACCTCAACCAATCAACGCGTCAGTGCCCCAGGGATCCATTCTTGGCCCGCTATTATTCTCCATCTTCATAGACGATGTTGTAGAACAGTGCGATAATAGCATTTCTCTATATGCCGATGATTCCACCATTTACGCCCCAGTAACGTCACTTAATGGTCCCAATGTGGCAGCATCCCTAAATAAAGACCTGGAGAATATTCGCAGGTGGGCTGATACCTGGAAGGTCACGTTAAACTCCTGCTTGATAATAAAGAGTGACGATGGCGAAGAGATTTGCTTAAATTATCGTGCACATTTTATCTCACCAACCATTTCTAATTTGCGATATTAAGACGTTTGTCTGTGAGATCTGCAAGAACTCGTATGCGCGCCACGGAGGCTGTCTGTCAGTCACACACACAACAAGAACGAGGGCGGTACACGCATAACAGTAAGAAAACTCCCGCTTAATACAAAGAGTGACGATGGCGGAGAGAGCAAAACGTTCCAAAGTGTGGTTATACTTCATGATTCCACCATTTACGCCCCAGTAACGTCACTTAATGGTCCCAATGTGGCAGCATCCCTAAATAAAGACCTGGAGAATATTCGCAGGTGGGCTGATACCTGGAAGGTCACGTTCGAGCCTAGCAAATGCAAGGCTATGGTTCTGTCGAGAAAGAGGCTTCCATCCTGCCCAAACTTTTTTGGGGGGCAACCAGAATTGACCTTTGTGAGCAGTTGAATATTCTGGGACTATGTATCGATAAGAAGTTGCTATGGACTAATCACCTGTAAAACATCTGCAAGCGTGCTGGACAGTGTCTTGGAGCTCTGCGTAGGTTGGCCAACAAGCTTGATGTTAAAGCCATGCCTTGCCTGGATGAACGCATCACAGATCACCCTTGGGCAGCTTGACAACATCCAAAAAAAGGCACTGAAAAACATTGGGGACGATGAGGACACTGCCCTAAGTAAATATGCAATCAACCAACTCAGCCAACGTATAACTGTTGCAGCAACAACTGTGCTTTTTAAAGTGCACACTGAAAACTGTCCAAAGGATCTCAAAGCTCTGCTGCCCCCACCTGATCTCCCTTGCCGAACCACTCGAAGAGGACGACCAAGTCACGCCCTAAAACTCCCAAAGTCCAACACCAAATGCTTGGGGAGGAGTTTTTTTTTTAATTCGGCTGTAACAACTTGGAACTGCCTCCCCTGTACTGTGGTAGGTGAAATCACCTCAAAGAATGTCCAGGCCTTCAAGAAGAGACTAAACAAACACCTACTCAGCTATAAAAATTTAATCTCCTGATGCTTAATGTCACTTATCCTATATATCTAGTCCTGAGCAGCTGCAGATCTGGATAGGCTCTCAGAACATGTACTGTTAATGCCTGTATCTGCATAAGCTTAAATAATGAATAAATAAAAAAAACCTCAGCATCCTGGCTAAATTCGCCCAATGGCCTCCGACCATCATGGCCTCCTAACAATCCCCATATCTTCATCACTCTGTCTCCTCTCCACTAGTAAACTCGTGTGGTGGGAATTCTAGCTAGGGATGGGTACCGAAACCCGGTATTAAACTGGCCCCGAGGCTAAATTATGAAAAACCGTAGTATCAATAAGATCTGACGGTATCGGTTCTGCTTTCGGTACTGGAGAAAAAAAAATAATGTACTATGTATTTTTGCTTAATAATGTTGTTGTGCACATTTAATCTCGCCAAACATTTCTAATGTGCGATCATATTAAGACGTTTGTCCGTGAGATCTGCGTGAACTCTCATGCACGCCGCGGAGGCTGTCTGTCAGTCACACACACACACACACACCACAACGAGCGCACGCACATGTATAAATTGTACGTAAACTCCTGCTTGATAATAAAGAGTGACGATGGCGAAGAGATTTGCTTAATGTTATCGTGCACATTTTATCTCACCAAACATTTCTAATTTGCGATATTAAGACGTTTGTCTGTGAGATCTGCAAGAACGCGCATGCGCGCCACAGAGGCTGTCTGTCAGTCACACACACACACACAACAAGAACGAGCGCGGTACACGCATAACAGTACGTTAACAAAACTCCCGCTTAATGAAAATGAATTCAACATATTTTCTACTTGTTTTTAAAATTCCAAATAAGGAAAAATCAGTATGTAAATGTAAACATTTATTTGGCTAACTTAAATGCACAGTACCTCAAGTTAGTTTACAAAATAGCCAATTGCCACATTTTGCAACCTTTTTATTATATATATATATATATATATATATATATATATATATATATATATATATATATATAAAATTATTACTATTATTTTTTTTAAGCTGCAGCTACTATGAACTAACCAACTCCTCCTATCACCTCTGGTCCAAGACAAGCCCATTATTAATTTTACATAAAAAATAAAGAAATGTTAATTCTGTTCAAAACTTGTTCTTAAAAAAAAAACACACACACACAAGACAAAGTACCGATAAGAATACTGTTAAAGTACCGGACCGTTAAGCAGTATCGGTAAGAGTAGTAATACCGTTAAAACCTTAACGATACCCATCCTTAATTCTAGCGCACTATGGCTGCTGTCGCATCATCATCCAGGTGGATGCTGCACACTGGTGGTGGGTGAGGAGATACCCCCTGACTATGTAAAGCGCTTTGAGTGCTTAGAAAAGCGCTATATAAATGTAAGGAATTATTATTAAATATATTATTAATGTTATTATTAACTTACAATAGATTATCTTTCCCAAAGATATAATGTAAGTCTTATATCTTGATATTGTTGACTTCTTACTTTACTTAAAGCAGACAAATACCAAATATATTATAACAACAACAATAATAATGTATTATTATATATAATATTATTAATTTTTATATTATCTGACAATATGAATGTGTAATATGGAACTTTAGATTTGTAACTCTATTTATTGTAATATCAATAAGATGGTAAGATACTGTACAGATCTTAA
The DNA here is from genome assembly GCF_023724105.1 of Carassius gibelio. Lineage (NCBI taxonomy): Eukaryota > Metazoa > Chordata > Actinopteri > Cypriniformes > Cyprinidae > Carassius > Carassius gibelio. The sequence goes on along the minus strand of NC_068414.1, from coordinate 2,489,052 downwards.
ATCAATAAGAAAATACTAATGATCAGTTATAAATAATGTGGACTTAGCATGGTGTTTATTGCGTGTTATACATAAACTCATAAAAGTTATATCCACAAATAAGTATGTCTTATAATGTATTAAACATTTTTATGATTATTTATGAGATGAAAAAAACTTGATATATATATACACATATATATATTTACACTCACCTAAAGGATTATTAGGAACACCTGTTCAATTTCTCATTAATACAATTATCTAATCAACCAATCACATGGCAGTTGGGCACGTGGTCATGTTCCGTTCCTCGTTTTGTTAATTGATTAATCCCCACCTGTTTCCATTTCCCTGATTACTTTCCTTGTGTTTAAAAACTCTGTCTGTTCAGTGCTCTCCTGTCTGCTATTAATGTTGTATACTATGTTTAAAGATTTGTTTTTGATGTGCCCTTTTCTCCTGTGATAATTAAAATAACTCTTTAGATAAATATTCTTCCTTGTGCATTTGATATACACACCTGTATTACAGAATAGCAGACTTTAAAAAGTGTGTTTAGCAGCGATTGCTTTGTTTTCTCCCTCTCCCGGAATGGCTATCCTGGCAGTCCGACTGATAGAAAATCCCAGAAAGGATTTTGCCGCCTTTGTGGAGTGGGTGCTGGTGAATAACGGATCCAGCAGAGCCCGAGCTATCCATAAAAAAGGAGCCAACCATTGTCCGGGAGCTAGGACTTGAGAGCATGACTGACAAGGTGTGTGAGCCGGTAACACCGTGCGTTGTGGCATTTCTGGTGGAGATTGAGGGCATGGAGAAATGCCCTACACACACTCATTAATGGAAATTTTTCAAATGGACCTTATAGACTAGTTTGGGGAGGTAATTCCTAATTTTCCTGTGTCTCCGCCAGTTCCGTCCAGCCCTGGTCCTCTTGTGTTCCCTCCCAGACTCCCCCTCCCAACTCAAGAGAGGACGCCAAGAAACTGCGCGAACCCTCAACATATAGGATTTTAAAAGAACAGCGTTTAAAGGAACGGCGTTAGGTAACGGCATTATTTTTTCATTAACGGGGTAATCTAACTAATTACTTTCCCCGTCGTTATAACGCCGTTACCATTACTGAAAGTTAAATGTGGTGCGTGACTATGCATTGATTTAATAAACTATGCAATCCGAACGCACCCTGGCTCACCCACAGCGAGTGTGGAGGTGGGTTAAAAACAAGATAAGCGATTATGATTGGCTAAGGCAGATTCAAGTGTTTCATGGTAGCCAATCAGGGCCAGTGTTTTTACACACATGCCGGTACACGCGCCATCGCAAGGGGCGCCAACCACACACACACGCAACAGCTACACAGAGATTCGCAGCAGAGATGGCGAGTCAGGAGCAATCCGATGAAAAGTTGGCAATTTCAAGGTGGAGATATAAGTGCTACTTCAAATTCATTGTGGTCAAAGGCAAGAACGTTCATGTACATGTAATGTGTGACACACATCTAAAAAGCTAGTGGCCCAAAACACTTTTCTTACAAAGATAATACTTGAAGTGCAGGATAAAACTCTTGCTGTCTTTTGACGTGCAATAAATATCGAAAGTTATGTACGAACACCTGTCTGTTCTACTCATTTCAACTGACTTCTGAAAACTGCTAAATAATATATATATATATATAACTAACTCAGTTACTTTTTGGAACAAGTAGTAAGTATCTACTTTTTGGAACAAGTAGTGAGTAACTATAACTAATTACTTTTTTAAAGTAACATTCCCAACAGTGCATATGACTTTTACCAACAAAAAGTGGTCTAGTCTCTGTTTCCCTGGGTGTCCACTAGTGGGCTCACTTCCCCTTAGGTACTTCACCGTAGGCACTAGAATTCCTCTAGTCTTGTCTTCTCATCACAGTAATTGCACTCCTGTTAATTGCACCAGGTGCAGTAACTTTATTGCCATTAGCCTCCCTATAAATACCAGTCTTTTCCTGTTGTTTGTATGGAGTCCTTACCGTTCGTATGTCCAGCATTCTCGTCTTCCAAGATTCATCACTGTCTTCTCTTCCTCCGAGTTCCCATTCTTTTTCCTTTCCTGTTCCCTCTTTTGTTTATTTGTTAGTTTGTTTTGGACTGCTTGTTTGGTTTTGACCTTGGATTGTTTTTTGACTACGATTTGGATTACCCATCAATAAAGACATCTGCGATTGGATCTCTCTCTCTCCCTGTGTCTCTCTGGGTCGTGATCGTCACAGAAGGACTCCATCCAAACAGATCCAGCGGTATGTCTTTTCATGTCTCCTCCCCAGCCAGCATGATGGAGCGGAGGGCTAAATATAAGTTAACCTCCCTCCGCCAGGAGGGTAATAATGTGGGGGCCATGGCACAGGTGTTCTGGTCCCTGGCTGAGGGCATGGGCTACAATGATGCGGCCTTAAAGGACTATTTTAATAGCGGGCTGGATGACCTGGTTCCACAAAAAGAACTGGCTCAGCTGGACACATATGGGTTCTGGGAGTTTGTGTGTTATTTACAGCATCCACCTCTGTGGGATGCTCCAGCCACTCCTGTCTCTTCCGGTGGGATGGCCGCCAGCCCAGCGTCACTGCCCAAGATGGCCACCAGCCCAGCGCCACGATGCACAAGGAGGTCACCAACCTAGCTCCATGATGCGAGATGGCCGCCAACCCAGTGCCACAGCACAAGATGGCCGCCAACCCAGCATCACAACGCAAGATGGCCGCCAGCCCAGCGCCACCACACAAGATGGCTGCCGGTCCATCACCACTGCCCAAGATGGCTGCCGGTCCAGAGTCATGGCACAAGATGGCTTTTTGTCCAGCGCGACAGTCACAATTGACCCTCCAGAGTCAAGTCAGGTTCCTGTGGACCTTCCAGAGTTGAGTCAAGTGCCCGTTGACCTTCCAGAGTCGAGTCAGGTGCCCGTTGACCCTCCAGAGACGAGTCAGGTTCTCGTTGACCCTCCGGAGTCGAGTCATGTTCCAGTTGACCCTCCAGAGTCAAGTCAGATTCCTGTTGACCTTCCATAGTCAAGTCAGGTGTCCGTTGACTTTCCAGAGTTGAGTCAGGTTCCGGTTGAACCTCCAGAGTCAAGTCAGGTGCTCGTGGACCCTCCAGAGTCGAGTCAGGTGCTCATGGACCCTCTAGAGTCAGGGTCAGTCACCGTTGACCTTCCAGAGTCAGGGTCAGTCACCCTTGACCCTCCAGAGTCAGGGCTAGTTCCTGTTGACCTTCCAGAGTCGAGTCAGGTTCCGGTTGACCCTCCAGAGTCGAGTCATGTTCCAGTTGACCCTCCAGAGTCAAGTCAGATTCCTGTTGACCTTCCAGAGTCGAGTCAGGTGCCCGTTGACCCTTCAGAGTTGAGTCAGGTGCTCGTGGACCCTCCAGAGTTGAGACAGGTGCTCATGGACCCTCCAGAGTCAGGGTTAGTCACCGTCGACCTTCCAGAGTCAGGGTTAGTCACCATCGACCTTCCAGAGTCAGGGTTAGTCACCGTTGACCATCCAGAGTCAAGTCCAGTCACTGGTGATCTTCAAGGATCGAGTCAAGTCACCGGGGTTCTTCTTGGGAGAATTCAAGTCACCAGTGATCTTCATAAACAAAGGCAAGTCACCATTGATCTTCATGAACAAAGGCAAGTCACCATTGATCTTCATGAACAAATACAAGTCACCAATGATCTTCGTGAACAAATGCAAGTTACCAATAATCTTCATGAGCAGAGTCAAGTCAGCATTGATCTTCTAGAATCCAGTAGAAACACCATTGGAGTACCAGAGTCTAGTTATTTTCTCTGTGGAACTACCAGAGCCTCTCCACGTCTCTGCTGAACTGCCGGAGCCGTTCCACGACTGCTGAACTACTAGAGTCTGTCCTCGGCTCGGCTGATCTACCAGAGTCTCTCCTCGCCTCTGTGGAACTTCCAGAGTCTCGTCACATATCAGTCGAACTCTCTGAGCACCCGACTGATCCTGTTGTGGCCACAGAGGCTACCCTGTGTTCTTTGATTCAGACTTGCCCAACCACACTTGTCCTCCTGTTCATTCGACCACATGGATGTGGTGGTCTTCTGCTCCGCCCTGGGGGACGTCCGCTTTGACCCCACGGATGTGGTGGTCTTCTGATCCGCCCTGGTGGGCGTCACGCTATGTCCTTCCTGGACTTGTGTTTTTGTGTTTTTTTTTTTAGAACCTTTAGACCTGGCCCTCCGTCCCTCCCCCTGATCCTCCGCCGGTCCACCATCCTCCTGGACTCCTTGTTTTGTGTTGCACTTCTCTTGTCTCTGTTTCCCCATTTTACCTGGTCCTCTCGTCTCTGTTTTCCCCATTTTTCCTGGCCCTCCATCCTTTCCCCTGGTCCTCCGCCGCTCCACCTCCCTCCTGGTCTCTTTGTGTTTTTGGTTTTCCCTTGGGTTCGGGTGGAGCATCTGGCAGCTGCTCCGTGGAGGAGGGGGTAATGTCTCGCTGTTTAGTCTCTGTTTCCCTGGGTGTCCACTAGTGGGCTCATTTCCCCTTAGGCACTTCACCGTAGGCACTAGAATTCCTCTAGTCTTGTCCTGTCATCACCGTAATTGCACTCCTGTTAATTGCACCAGGTGCAGTCACTTTATTGTCATTAGCCTCCCTATAAATACCATTCTTTTCCTGTTGTTTTGGAAGGAGTCCTTACAGTTCGTATGTCCAGCCTTCTCGTCTTCCGTGATTCATCACTGTCTTCTCGTCCTCCGAGTTCCTGTTCCTTTTCTTTTCCTGTTCCCTCTTTTGTTTATTTGTTAGTTTGTTTTGGACTGCTTGTTTGGTTTTGACCTTGGATTGTTTTTTGACTACGATTTGGATTACCCATCAATAAAGACATCTGCGATTGGATCTCTCTCTCTCCCTGTGTCTCTCTGGGTCGCGATCGTCACAGTCAGGTGTTGTCTGCTTCCTATACCACTCATGCTAGAGGGGTTATAATATTAATACATAAATCTGTCCCACTACAAATTAAAAATATAATTAAGGACCCAGCAGGTAGATATATCATAGTTCAGGGAATGCTATTATTTGAAAATATAAATCTAATAAATGTGTATGGTCCTAATGAAGATGACCCTAAATTTTACAACAATTTGTTTCTGTCTCAAATCTCCTTGGGCAATATATAATAGCTCATGATTTCAATTGTAAATTCAGTACGAGATAGATCATCAGGTTTAGATAATACTCAAACTGGATCAAGAAAAACAATAAACAATTTTATTAAAGAATTAAATTTGTTGGACATATGGAGGCATAGTAAACCTAATGCAATAGATTGCTCTTGTAACTCCAGCACTTATAAAATTATAGTAGTATAGTAATATCAGATCATGCAGCTATATCACTTGTTTAAACAGATATTAAAGTTGGAAATGCGAAATGGCGTAATGGCGTCTTCCACCAGGATGGCTTACTTATTACTTAGATAAACAAATTGACTTTTATTTTGCATGTAATACTTCTCAAACATCTGCTAGCATAAGCATGGGAGGCATTTAAGGCCTTTATTAGGGGTCAAATAATAAGTTTTACCAGCTCAAAGAAAAAAAGTACTTTAATGGAAAATGTAGACATTAGATGAGAAAAAAAAACTCTAAACAGATCTCTACAATAATAAAACTAAATTTATAGATGCAAATGCACAATTACGCCTACTCAGATCACAGTACAATGAATTGTCAGCTAACAAAGCTGCAATTCATTTAATCAAACTTAAACAATCCTACTATGACCAGGGGGAAAAACCTGGGAAACTTTTAGCATGGCGAATTGAACAATAATTAACAGAAAGGTCTATTAAACTACATTGCAGATCCAAGCGGTAAAACTATAGTAAATCCCAAAGAGATTAACCCTCTGGAGTCTAAGGGTATTTTTGGGGCCTTGAGAAGTTTTGTCATGCCCTGACATTTGTGCTTTTTTCAGTTTCTTATAAATATCTAAATGGGTAAAGTCTAATATCACTGTAATCAGCACAAACTGGGCTATAATAATATGTGAAACCCATGCATGTACATGATTCTATTTTTGAGAAAAAAAATGTTATGCATGGTTAGTGAAAAACTAAAAATGTTAAATCACTTGCATAAGGCAATAAAACACATACATAAAATTGGTTGCCGGAAAAGTTGAGAACTGGAGCTTGTAGCCTAGAATTTTTCTTTCTAAATGATGTGAAAATCATCTTGTTTACTCACTCACAGAAAACAATATATTGATTTAAATTTTCTAAAACACTTTTTGTTGGTAAAAGTCATATGCGAGTAGGCGTCAACTATCATGAATATCATTGTGATTTAAACCTGAGAGGACAAAGGCCTGCATAATGAGCTGCATAATGAGCCTCTCATTCAACTGTGCCACTGTGAGGGAGGACTTACAAGAAAGAGAACAAAATAAAAGTATATAATTTTATGTTTGTAGTTTATTAAGAATATATTTAATTATCCCACAACATAATTCAATATCCACTTGGGGGAGCAGTTAAACAGTTTATTAGGAACAATCAAAGCTGACTTTCAAATTTTTTGGCATCCTTTCTCTAGTCACACAATCCTTCAGAAATCCTTTTAACAATCTTATTTTCTACCAAATAAACCACATTTATTATCATTATTATTATTATTATTATTATTATTAATGTTGAAAAGAGCTGATAATATTTTTCAGGTTTTTTTAGGGGGAATAAATCGAAAGAACTGCATTGTATCTCAGAATATTTGTTTTCGGCAGCACTTGTTTAGTTTAAAAGTAGAAATTCCAGGCTTTCTATAGATATCTATCTCATGTCTCTTCGTTGAGTATTCACGGAGTTACAGTTCATTTTAATGAAATGTTTGTACATGACGATCAGCGGAGACAAAGACTGTAGACGCGCACCTTGTTTGTTATCTTTATTTTATAAGTGCACAAAGGTTTTTTGTTTTTATGTCTGTATCCAAAAAAAACTAGACCCTTTACAGATTCGATTGATGTATTGCTCTTATCTGTACGATTAAAACTGAGAGTGTAATTTAAGTTCTTTTCGGGGTTATCGGGTGAAAATGACTCAAAACGCATATATGCGTTAATCGACTCGAAAGGGTTAACGAGGCCTTTAAGGTATTTTATGAGAAACTGTATACTTCTGAGAGTGCTCCCAAAATTGATAAACAGACACAATTTCTAATTAACCTTAATATTCCCAAAATTTCGGAAAGTGAAAGTAAAGTATTAGATGGAAAATGAACAGGAAAAGAAATTGCAGATCCAATAAACTCTATGCAAGCTGGAAAAACGGCTGGGCCAGATGGCAAACCTATAGATACTTATAAAAAATTTCAGTCCAAATTGATTTGACCCCTTTTGGAGATGTTCCAGGAGTCTTTCAAAAATGGTCTTCTTCCTACATCCATGAGTATAGCTCTAATAACTACTTCCAAAACCAGGGAAACCAAATACAAAATGTGAAAACATGCGCCCAATTAGCCTTTTAAATTCAGATACAAAAATACTTAGTTGTAACGCCACGCCAGCAGAGGGAGCCCTCGCCTGAGTATTGACTGGTGCCGCTCCCTCTGCTTCTACTATCACTTCCTGTTTGGCAGCCATTTAAGCATGACCAGGCCGAAACATGATTTGCGAAGTATTGCCAGTTCTACTGCCTTACCAAGCATTTTCCATTGTCTGATTTGATTACACTGTGTTTGACTTTTTGCCTGTTTCTCTGGATTTTTGCCTTTGGATTGCCCCTTTTGCTTGTTTGCTGGTTGGATTGTTTTCTATGATTTTTGACCCCTTTGCCTGTGACCTCGACTCTGATTTCTGCTTCACGATTTGGATGGTTGAACTGTTTTTTAAATAAACTTCTGCAAATGGATTCTAACACAGCTTCGGCTTCACCGTCATTACAGAATACTTCGCCTCCTATGAATCCAGCGGAAGTTTCCCAGCTACAAGCTGCTTTTGTTTATCAAGGTGAAATGCTCAAGAATTACCAGGATCAACTCAACAAACTTCAGGCTGCAAATGAACACCTAACCCATTATATACGATCACTTCCCTCACCAACACCACAGACGGTAAGACTGGCTATGCCAGAGAAGTTTGACGGTTCAGCTGAACAATGCCGGGGTTTTATTCGTCAAGTGGAGATTTTTTTTGCTAACCAGGAAGAACCGTTTCACTCAGGTGAAAAGAAATGTGCTTTTCTAATGTCACTGCTCTCTGGTAAAGCAATCGATTGGGCTGCAGCAGTCTGGGAGACGGATCATTTGTTTCGTTCCTCCTATACCTATTTTATTCAACAATTACGAGATGTGTTTGAATATCCCGCTGGGGGCAAAGATATTTCCACACAATTGCTTCATCTATCTCAAGACAATCGCACCGCTGCAGATTATGCTATTGAGTTTAGAACCCTCGCTGCACAAAGTGGCTGGAATGATGTCTCATTAAAGGCTGTGTTTCGACAAAGTCTGAACCTCGACCTACAAACTGAACTGGCCTGCAAAGGGGAAAACTGTTCTTTGAATGAATATATCACTCTTGCTATCAAGATCGATAATCTTATGAGGAATGCTCCCAAGAGGAAGATATCACACTCCAGTGCTACAGTCACACCCCAGCTTTCCCATGTTCCCCAACCCATGTCAATGCTTAGCCAGGAGCCCATGCAACTGGGTTTTTCAAGACTCACGGAAGAGGAGAGAAATCGACGACGTCAACTCAATCTGTGCTACTACTGTGGTGAAACAGGCCACCACAGCATAACATGTCCATACAAAGCCCGGAAAAACACCCGGGTGAGTGTTGAACAATTTTCTCTCCTTCCTACCAAATCATTGACTTTTCCAGTTCGACTATCTACTGAAAGTACTTCCATTGATTTAACAGCGCTAATCGATTCTGGAGCTGCCCTAAATCTCATCCACAAGGACATCATTAGCAAGTTCAACCTTCCCACGCAACCCTGTGTGCCATCCATCAAGATTAGTGCTGTTAACAACACCCTCATAGGAGATGGCATCAACCACCAAACACAACCACTACAACTCCGTGTTGGACTTTTCCATCAAGAGGCCATCTCATTCTATGTCATTGACTCCCCAAGATATGATATTATCCTTGGATACCCCTGGTTAGCTGTTCATGACCCAGTTTTTTCCTGGCATCATGGTGAGTTAACCCATTGGTCTGAATTCTGCCAAAACCAGTGTATGCACTCCACCATAATCAAGCCCTGTTTAACGACCACTATTGAAAGCCCAAACACCACTCAAAATACTAAAATTCCATCCTGTTACAAAGAATTCTCTGAAGTTTTCAGTAAAAT
>NC_068414.1:2450262-2479223 GCF_023724105.1 Carassius gibelio | reverse complement strand
TTGCCTTGATTGGGCTTTTGGTTATTGGTGGACCGAGGGGACTTTTTTGAGTTTTACTCCTCCCTTTTGGAATAGGGGGGGGGGGGGGTGCTGACGAAACACATGTGGGCAGGCATTGTCACCCTTGATGACCCTTGGCGAGCATAGTAGTTTAACAGAGGCAGCGCACAGGCCCGAGGGTTTGGAGACACAGCTCGAGTTTCTCTTCATTGTCGCATAAATCTTTCGCCTTTTACTAAAGATTTCCGTGGAGGGGAACTTTTGCGAGTTGCCTGTATTTTTGGGTGCTCTGCTCACAGCAGAGCTACATCGAAATGTCAAGAGCAGAATCAGTTTGACCGTCCGGCAGCATGCTGCGAGAGGGCTTGCCACTGGTCATCGTCTGAATAGGCACTCTCTGCATTTGACCACTTCGTGTTTATTTAGCCGGATGGGAAGGCAGCGCTTTTTTGTACGTGACGGGATGCAAATTCTTGAAGGCTCTCTTTAGTGACGGGTCCAAACAAAGATCTCATCTGCTCCTCTAGCCCTATCGGCGACTCGTGCACTTCGAGCCTTCTTAGTGACGGCGCAAGTTGCTGACTGATGACTGCGTTGGTGGTATAGTGGTGAGCATAGCTGCCTTCCAAGCAGTTGACCCGGATTCGATACCCGGCCAACGCATTTCCTTTGGCTCGGGCTGACGTCGAAGCAGAACTCCCTCTGTGACCTGTGCCTCCACCCAAAACTTTTGGATGGAATAATTTCGGATGGACCCATCATTAGCTGAAGTCGCATAACACTTGCAACACTACCCGTAGCAGGGGTCATTGTTTGGACTCTTTTTTTTTTTTTTAATTGCGCTTTAAACAAAAAGTATTGTGTCAATGCAACTGAACAACATTTATTAGGAACACAGTGCGTCAAAAAGCAAAATGACAGTTAAAGGCATTTCGTTATTGAACTCTTTGATGACATCATTCAGCTAAGTTCAGTTTAAATAGTATCTGTGCAATAATTTGCAATCAAGTCAACGATATCGCTGTACATGAAGTGTCCCCAGCTCCGCCTGCCAGAAGCGACAGAGGCAAGAAACCAAAACTCGATCGGTGAAAGGATGGAGAAAAAACCCGGTGAGAAACCAGGCTCAGTCGGGGAGACAGTTCTCCCATTGTCAGACGAAACAGGTAGATCAGCTCCAGGCTGCAGGAATGTCAGACTGTGCAGAAGAATCATCTGTTTCCTGTGGTCTTGTCCAGGTGGTCTTTACAGGGGATTTGTATCTGCGGCTCATCTAGTTGTCACGGTCTCCGCTGTGTTTCTGGGCCATAGAGGTCCTTTCTAGGTGTTGATCCACCATCTTCTCTGGATACGGACTGGATCCGGGTAACTGAAGCGGATACAGACTGGATCTGGTGGCTACGGTGACCTCGGAATAAGGGATTTCTTTAAAAGACTTTTTTTTTCATATAAGATTTTATCCAACTTTTCAGATAGAGGCATGAGAAAGAGATTGCCTTGATTGGGCTTTTGGTTATTATAGGCACTCTCTGCGTTTGACCACTTCGTGTTTATTTAGCCGGATGGGAAGGCAGCGCTTTTTTGTACGTGACGGGATGCAAATTCTTGAAGGCTCTCTTTAGTGACGGGTCCAAACAAAGATCTCATCTGCTCCTCTAGCCCTATCGGCGACTCGTGCACTTCGAGCCTTCTTAGTGACGGCGCAAGTTGCTGACTGATGACTGCGTTGGTGGTATAGTGGTGAGCATAGCTGCCTTCCAAGCAGTTGACCCGGATTCAATACCCGGCCAACGCATGTCCTTTGGCTCGGGCTGACGTCGAAGCAGAACTCCCTCTGTGACCTGTGCCTCCACCCAAAACTTTTGGATGGAATAATTTCGGATGGACCCATCATTAGCTGAAGTCGCATAACACTTGCAACACTACCCGTAGCAGGGGTCATTGTTTGGACTCTTTTTTTTTTTTTTTTTTAATTGCGCTTTAAACAAAAAGTATTGTGTCAATGCAACTGAACAACATTTATTAGGAACACAGTGCGTCAATAAAGCTACTGACTTCCGCCTGCGTTGGTGTTATAGTGGTGAGCATAGCTGCCTTCCAAGCAGTTGACCCGGGTTCGATTCCCGGCCAACGCATGTCCTTTGGCTCGGGCTGACGTCGAAGCAGAACTCCTTCTGTGACCTGCGACTCCAACCAAACATTTTGGATGGATCATTCTGAAGACGAAAAGAACCAGCTCTCCCCGTCTGGGAATCGAACCCCGGTCTTCCGCGTGACAGGCGGAGATACTGTCCACTATACTAATGAGGAGCCGTGCATGCTGCCGTTTCTCCCCCAACTGACGGCACTGCACTGACATAACTAAACAATGCATGGCTTCTTCTGACGCAGACCCAGCCCTAGCACCGTAAAATTTCTGATGGACCCATCATTAGCTGAAGTCGCATAACACTTGGAACACTACCCGTAGCAGGGGTCATTGTTTGGACTCTTTTTTTTTTTTTTTTTTTTTTTAAATTGCGCTTTAAACAAAAAGTATTGCGTCAATGCAACTGAACAACATTAATTAAGAACACAGTGCGTCAAAAAGCAAAATGACAGTTAAAGGCATTTCGTTATTGAACTCTTTGATGACATCATTCAGCTAAGTTCAGTTTAAATAGTATCTGTGCAATAATTTGCAATCAAGTCAACGATATCGCTGTACATGAAGTGTCCCCAGCTCCGCCTGCCAGAAGCGACAGAGGCAAGAAACCAAAACTCGATCGGTGAAAGGATGGAGAAAAAACCCGGTGAGAAACCAGGCTCAGTCGGGGAGACAGTTCTCCCATTGTCAGACGAAACAGGTAGATCAGCTCCAGGCTGCAGGAATGTCAGACTGTGCAGAAGAATCATCTGTTTCCTGTGGTCTTGTCCAGGTGGTCTTTACAGGGGATTTGTATCTGCGGCTCATCTAGTTGTCACGGTCTCCGCTGTGTTTCTGGGCCATAGAGGTCCTTTCTAGGTGTTGATCCACCATCTTCTCTGGATACGGACTGGATCCGGGTGACTGAAGCGGATACAGACTGGATCTGGTGGCTACGGTGACCTCGGAATAAGGGATTTCTTTAAAAGACTTTTTTTTTCATATAAGATTTTATCCAACTTTTCAGATAGAGGCATGAGAAAGAGATTGCCTTGATTGGGCTTTTGGTTATTGGTGGACCGAGGGGACTTTTTTGAGTTTTACTCCTCCCTTTTGGAATAGGGGGGGCGGGGGTGCTGACGAAACACATGTGGGCAGGCATTGTCACCCTTGATGACCCTTGGCGAGCGTAGTAGTTTAACAGAGGCAGCGCACAGGCCCGAGGGTTTGGAGACACAGCTCGAGTTTCTCTTCATTGTCGCATAAATCTTTCGCCTTTTACTAAAGATTTCCGTGGAGGGGAACTTTTGCGAGTGACCTGTATTTTTGGGTGCTCTGCTCACAGCAGAGCTACATCGAAATGTCAAGAGCAGAATCAGTTTGACCGTCCGGCAGCATGCTGCGAAAGGGCTTGCCACTGGTCATCGTCTGAATAGGCACTCTCTGCATTTGACCACTTCGTGTTTATTTAGCCGGATGGGAAGGCAGCGCTTTTTGGTACGTGACGGGATGCAAATTCTTGAAGGCTCTCTTTAGTGACGGGTCCAAACAAAGATCTCATCTGCTCCTCTAGCCCTATCGGCGACTCGTGCACTTCGAGCCTTCTTAGTGACGGCGCAAGTTGCTGACTGATGACTGCGTTGGTGGTATAGTGGTGAGCATAGCTGCCTTCCAAGCAGTTGACCCGGATTCGATACCCGGCCAACGCATGTCCTTTGGCTCGGGCTGACGTCGAAGCAGAACTCCCTCTGTGACCTGTGCCTCCACCCAAAACTTTTGGATGGAATAATTTCGGATGGACCCATCATTAGCTGAAGTCGCATAACACTTGCAACACTACCCGTAGCAGGGGTCATTGTTTGGACTCTTTTTTTTTTTTTTAATTGCGCTTTAAACAAAAAGTATTGTGTCAATGCAACTGAACAACATTTATTAGGAACACAGTGCGTCAAAAAGCAAAATGACAGTTAAAGGCATTTCGTTATTGAACTCTTTGATGACATCATTCAGCTAAGTTCAGTTTAAATAGTATCTGTGCAATAATTTGCAATCAAGTCAACGATATCGCTGTACATGAAGTGTCCCCAGCTCCGCCTGCCAGAAGCGACAGAGGCAAGAAACCAAAACTCGATCGGTGAAAGGATGGAGAAAAAACCCGGTGAGAAACCAGGCTCAGTCGGGGAGACAGTTCTCCCATTGTCAGACGAAACAGGTAGATCAGCTCCAGGCTGCAGGAATGTCAGACTGTGCAGAAGAATCATCTGTTTCCTGTGGTCTTGTCCAGGTGGTCTTTACAGGGGATTTGTATCTGCGGCTCATCTAGTTGTCACGGTCTCCGCTGTGTTTCTGGGCCATAGAGGTCCTTTCTAGGTGTTGATCCACCATCTTCTCTGGATACGGACTGGATCCGGGTGACTGAAGCGGATACAGACTGGATCTGGTGGCTACGGTGACCTCGGAATAAGGGATTTCTTTAAAAGACTTTTTTTTTCATATAAGATTTTATCCAACTTTTCAGATAGAGGCATGAGAAAGAGATTGCCTTGATTGGGCTTTTGGTTATTATAGGCACTCTCTGCGTTTGACCACTTCGTGTTTATTTAGCCGGATGGGAAGGCAGCGCTTTCTTGTACGTGACGGGATGCAAATTCTTGAAGGCTCTCTTTAGTGACGGGTCCAAACAAAGATCTCATCTGCTCCTCTAGCCCTATCGGCGACTCGTGCACTTCGAGCCTTCTTAGTGACGGCGCAAGTTGCTGACTGCTGACTGCGTTGGTGGTATAGTGGTGAGCATAGCTGCCTTCCAAGCAGTTGACCCGGATTCGATTCCCGGCCAATGCATATCCTTTGGCTCGGGCTGACGTCGAAGCAGAACTCCCTCTGTGACCTGTGCCTCCACCCAAAACTTTTGGATGGAATAATTTCGGATGGACCCATCATTAGCTGAAGTCGCATAACACTTGCAACACTACCGGTAGCAGGGGTCATTGTTTGGACTCTTTTTTTTTTTTTTTTTTTTTTTTAATTGCGCTTTAAACAAAAAGTATTGTGTCAATGCAACTGAACAACATTTATTAGGAACACAGTGCGTCAATAAAGCTACTGACTTCCGCCTGCGTTGGTGGTATAGTGGTGAGCATAGCTGCCTTCCAAGCAGTTGACCCGGGTTCGATTCCCGGCCAACGCATGTCCTTTGGCTCGGGCTGACGTCGAAGCAGAACTCCTTCTGTGACCTGCGACTCCAACCAAACATTTTGGATGGATCATTCGGAAGACGAAAAGAACCAGCTCTCCCCGTCGGGGAATCGAACCCCGGTCTTCCGCGTGACAGGCGGAGATACTGTCCACTATACTAACGAGGAGCCGTGCATGCTGCCGTTTCTCCCCCAACTGACGGCACTGCACTGACATAACTAAACAATGCATGGCTTCTTCTGACGCAGACCCAGCCCTAGCACCGTAAAATTTCTGATGGACCCATCATTAGCTGAAGTCGCATAACACTTGGAACACTACCCGTAGCAGGGGTCATTGTTTGGACTCTTTTTTTTTTTTTTTTTTTTTTTTAAATTGCGCTTTAAACAGAAAGTATTGCGTCAATGCAACTGAACAACATTAATTAGGAACACAGTGCGTCAAAAAGCAAAATGACAGTTAAAGGCATTTCGTTATTGAACTCTTTGATGACATCATTCAGCTAAGTTCAGTTTAAATAGTATCTGTGCAATAATTTGCAATCAAGTCAACGATATCGCTGTACATGAAGTGTCCCCAGCTCCGCCTGCCAGAAGCGACAGAGGGAAGAAACCAAAACTCGATCGGTGAAAGGATGGAGAAAAAACCCGGTGAGAAACCAGGCTCAGTCGGGGAGACAGTTCTCCCCTTGTCAGACGAAACCAGTAGATCAGCTCCAGGCTGCAGGAATGTCAGACTGTGCAGAAGAATCATCTGTTTCCTGTGGTCTTGTCCAGGTGGTCTTTACAAGGGATTTGTATCTGCGGCTCATCTAGTTGTCACGGTCTCCGCTGTGTTTCTGGGCCATAGAGGTCCTTTCTAGGTGTTGATCCACCATCTTCTCTGGATACGGACTGGATCCGGGTGACTGAAGCGGATACAGACTGGATCTGGTGGCTACGGTGACCTCGGAATAAGGGATTTCTTTAAAAGACTTTTTTTTTCATATAAGATTTTATCCAACTTTTCAGATAGAGGCATGAGAAAGAGATTGCCTTGATTGGGCTTTTGGTTATTGGTGGACCGAGGGGACTTTTTTGAGTTTTACTCCTCCCTTTTGGAATAGGGGGGGGGGGGGGGGGGGTGCTGACGAAACACATGTGGGCAGGCATTGTCACCCTTGATGACCCTTGGCGAGCGTAGTAGTTTAACAGAGGCAGCGCACAGGCCCGAGGGTTCGGAGACACAGCTCGAGTTTCTCTTCATTGTCGCATAAATCTTTCGCCTTTTACTAAAGATTTCCGTGGAGGGGAACTTTTGCGAGTGACCTGTATTTTTGGGTGCTCTGCTCACAGCAGAGCTACATCGAAATGTCAAGAGCAGAATCAGTTTGACTGTCCGGCAGCATGCTGCGAGAGGGCTTGCCACTGGTTATCGTCTGAATAGGCACTCTGTGCGTTTGACCACTTCGTGTTTATTTAGCCGGATGGGAAGGCAGCGCTTTTTTGTACGTGACGGGATGCAAATTCTTGAAGGCTCTCTTTAGTGACGGGTCCAAACAAAGATCTCATCTGCTCCTCTAGCCCTATCGGCGACTCGTGCACTTCGAGCCTTCTTAGTGACGGCGCAAGTTGCTGACTGATGACTGCGTTGGTGGTATAGTGGTGAGCATAGCTGCCTTCCAAGCAGTTGACCCGGATTCAATACCCGGCCAACGCATGTCCTTTGGCTCGGGCTGACGTCGAAGCAGAACTCCCTCTGTGACCTGTGCCTCCACCCAAAACTTTTGGATGGAATAATTTCGGATGGACCCATCATTAGCTGAAGTCGCATAACACTTGCAACACTACCCGTAGCAGGGGTCATTGTTTGGACTCTTTTTTTTTTTTTTTTTTAATTGCGCTTTAAACAAAAAGTATTGTGTCAATGCAACTGAACAACATTTATTAGGAACACAGTGCGTCAATAAAGCTACTGACTTCCGCCTGCGTTGGTGTTATAGTGGTGAGCATAGCTGCCTTCCAAGCAGTTGACCCGGGTTCGATTCCCGGCCAACGCATGTCCTTTGGCTCGGGCTGACGTCGAAGCAGAACTCCTTCTGTGACCTGCGACTCCAACCAAACATTTTGGATGGATCATTCTGAAGACGAAAAGAACCAGCTCTCCCCGTCTGGGAATCGAACCCCGGTCTTCCGCGTGACAGGCGGAGATACTGTCCACTATACTAATGAGGAGCCGTGCATGCTGCCGTTTCTCCCCCAACTGACGGCACTGCACTGACATAACTAAACAATGCATGGCTTCTTCTGACGCAGACCCAGCCCTAGCACCGTAAAATTTCTGATGGACCCATCATTAGCTGAAGTCGCATAACACTTGGAACACTACCCGTAGCAGGGGTCATTGTTTGGACTCTTTTTTTTTTTTTTTTTTTTTTTAAATTGCGCTTTAAACAAAAAGTATTGCGTCAATGCAACTGAACAACATTAATTAAGAACACAGTGCGTCAAAAAGCAAAATGACAGTTAAAGGCATTTCGTTATTGAACTCTTTGATGACATCATTCAGCTAAGTTCAGTTTAAATAGTATCTGTGCAATAATTTGCAATCAAGTCAACGATATCGCTGTACATGAAGTGTCCCCAGCTCCGCCTGCCAGAAGCGACAGAGGCAAGAAACCAAAACTCGATCGGTGAAAGGATGGAGAAAAAACCCGGTGAGAAACCAGGCTCAGTCGGGGAGACAGTTCTCCCATTGTCAGACGAAACAGGTAGATCAGCTCCAGGCTGCAGGAATGTCAGACTGTGCAGAAGAATCATCTGTTTCCTGTGGTCTTGTCCAGGTGGTCTTTACAAGGGATTTGTATCTGCGGCTCATCTAGTTGTCACGGTCTCCGCTGTGTTTCTGGGCCATAGAGGTCCTTTCTAGGTGTTGATCCACCATCTTCTCTGGATACGGACTGGATCCGGGTGACTGAAGCGGATACAGACTGGATCTGGTGGCTACGGTGACCTCGGAATAAGGGATTTCTTTAAAAGACTTTTTTTTTCATATAAGATTTTATCCAACTTTTCAGATAGAGGCATGAGAAAGAGATTGCCTTGATTGGGCTTTTGGTTATTGGTGGACCGAGGGGACTTTTTTGAGTTTTACTCCTCCCTTTTGGAATAGGGGGGGGGGGGGTGCTGACGAAACACATGTGGGCAGGCATTGTCACCCTTGATGACCCTTGGCGAGCGTAGTAGTTTAACAGAGGCAGCGCACAGGCCCGAGGGTTTGGAGACACAGCTCGAGTTTCTCTTCATTGTCGCATAAATCTTTCGCCTTTTACTAAAGATTTCCGTGGAGGGGAACTTTTGCGAGTGACCTGTATTTTTGGGTGCTCTGCTCACAGCAGAGCTACATCGAAATGTCAAGAGCAGAATCAGTTTGACCGTCCGGCAGCATGCTGCGAGAGGGCTTGCCACTGGTCATCGTCTGAATAGGCACTCTCTGCGTTTGACCACTTCGTGTTTATTTAGCCGGATGGGAAGGCAGCGCTTTTTTGTACGTGACGGGATGCAAATTCTTGAAGGCTCTCTTTAGTGACGGGTCCAAACAAAGATCTCATCTGCTCCTCTAGCCCTATCGGCGACTCGTGCACTTCGAGCCTTCTTAGTGACGGCGCAAGTTGCTGACTGATGACTGCGTTGGTGGTATAGTGGTGAGCATAGCTGCCTTCCAAGCAGTTGACCCGGATTCGATACCCGGCCAACGCATGTCCTTTGGCTCGGGCTGACGTCGAAGCAGAACTCCCTCTGTGACCTGTGCCTCCACCCAAAACTTTTGGATGGAATAATTTCGGATGGACCCATCATTAGCTGAAGTCGCATAACACTTGCAACACTACCCGTAGCAGGGGTCATTGTTTGGACTCTTTTTTTTTTTTTTTATTGCGCTTTAAACAAAAAGTATTGTGTCAATGCAACTGAACAACATTTATTAGGAACACAGTGCGTCAAAAAGCAAAATGACAGTTAAAGGCATTTCGTTATTGAACTCTTTGATGACATCATTCAGCTAAGTTCAGTTTAAATAGTATCTGTGCAATAATTTGCAATCAAGTCAACGATATCGCTGTACATGAAGTGTCCCCAGCTCCGCCTGCCAGAAGCGACAGAGGCAAGAAACCAAAACTCGATCGGTGAAAGGATGGAGAAAAAACCCGGTGAGAAACCAGGCTCAGTCGGGGAGACAGTTCTCCCATTGTCAGACGAAACAGGTAGATCAGCTCCAGGCTGCAGGAATGTCAGACTGTGCAGAAGAATCATCTGTTTCCTGTGGTCTTGTCCAGGTGGTCTTTACAGGGGATTTGTATCTGCGGCTCATCTAGTTGTCACGGTCTCCGCTGTGTTTCTGGGCCATAGAGGTCCTTTCTAGGTGTTGATCCACCATCTTCTCTGGATACGGACTGGATCCGGGTGACTGAAGCGGATACAGACTGGATCTGGTGGCTACGGTGACCTCGGAATAAGGGATTTCTTTAAAAGACTTTTTTTTTCATATAAGATTTTATCCAACTTTTCAGATAGAGGCATGAGAAAGAGATTGCCTTGATTGGGCTTTTGGTTATTGGTGGACCGAGGGGACTTTTTTGAGTTTTACTCCTCCCTTTTGGAATAGGGGGGGGGGGGGGTGCTGACGAAACACATGTGGGCAGGCATTGTCACCCTTGATGACCCTTGGCGAGCATAGTAGTTTAACAGAGGCAGCGCACAGGCCCGAGGGTTTGGAGACACAGCTCGAGTTTCTCTTCATTGTCGCATAAATCTTTCGCCTTTTACTAAAGATTTCCGTGGAGGGGAACTTTTGCGAGTGACCTGTATTTTTGGGTGCTCTGCTCACAGCAGAGCTACATCGAAATGTCAAGAGCAGAATCAGTTTGACCGTCCGGCAGCATGCTGCGAGAGGGCTTGCCACTGGTCATCGTCTGAATAGGCACTCTCTGCATTTGACCACTTCGTGTTTATTTAGCCGGATGGGAAGGCAGCGCTTTTTTGTACGTGACGGGATGCAAATTCTTGAAGGCTCTCTTTAGTGACGGGTCCAAACAAAGATCTCATCTGCTCCTCTAGCCCTATCGGCGACTCGTGCACTTCGAGCCTTCTTAGTGACGGCGCAAGTTGCTGACTGATGACTGCGTTGGTGGTATAGTGGTGAGCATAGCTGCCTTCCAAGCAGTTGACCCGGATTCGATACCCGGCCAACGCATTTCCTTTGGCTCGGGCTGACGTCGAAGCAGAACTCCCTCTGTGACCTGTGCCTCCACCCAAAACTTTTGGATGGAATAATTTCGGATGGACCCATCATTAGCTGAAGTCGCATAACACTTGCAACACTACCCGTAGCAGGGGTCATTGTTTGGACTCTTTTTTTTTTTTTTAATTGCGCTTTAAACAAAAAGTATTGTGTCAATGCAACTGAACAACATTTATTAGGAACACAGTGCGTCAAAAAGCAAAATGACAGTTAAAGGCATTTCGTTATTGAACTCTTTGATGACATCATTCAGCTAAGTTCAGTTTAAATAGTATCTGTGCAATAATTTGCAATCAAGTCAACGATATCGCTGTACATGAAGTGTCCCCAGCTCCGCCTGCCAGAAGCGACAGAGGCAAGAAACCAAAACTCGATCGGTGAAAGGATGGAGAAAAAACCCGGTGAGAAACCAGGCTCAGTCGGGGAGACAGTTCTCCCATTGTCAGACGAAACAGGTAGATCAGCTCCAGGCTGCAGGAATGTCAGACTGTGCAGAAGAATCATCTGTTTCCTGTGGTCTTGTCCAGGTGGTCTTTACAGGGGATTTGTATCTGCGGCTCATCTAGTTGTCACGGTCTCCGCTGTGTTTCTGGGCCATAGAGGTCCTTTCTAGGTGTTGATCCACCATCTTCTCTGGATACGGACTGGATCCGGGTGACTGAAGCGGATACAGACTGGATCTGGTGGCTACGGTGACCTCGGAATAAGGGATTTCTTTAAAAGACTTTTTTTTTCATATAAGATTTTATCCAACTTTTCAGATAGAGGCATGAGAAAGAGATTGCCTTGATTGGGCTTTTGGTTATTATAGGCACTCTCTGCGTTTGACCACTTCGTGTTTATTTAGCCGGATGGGAAGGCAGCGCTTTTTTGTACGTGACGGGATGCAAATTCTTGAAGGCTCTCTTTAGTGACGGGTCCAAACAAAGATCTCATCTGCTCCTCTAGCCCTATCGGCGACTCGTGCACTTCGAGCCTTCTTAGTGACGGCGCAAGTTGCTGACTGATGACTGCGTTGGTGGTATAGTGGTGAGCATAGCTGCCTTCCAAGCAGTTGACCCGGATTCAATACCCGGCCAACGCATGTCCTTTGGCTCGGGCTGACGTCGAAGCAGAACTCCCTCTGTGACCTGTGCCTCCACCCAAAACTTTTGGATGGAATAATTTCGGATGGACCCATCATTAGCTGAAGTCGCATAACACTTGCAACACTACCCGTAGCAGGGGTCATTGTTTGGACTCTTTTTTTTTTTTTTTTTTAATTGCGCTTTAAACAAAAAGTATTGTGTCAATGCAACTGAACAACATTTATTAGGAACACAGTGCGTCAATAAAGCTACTGACTTCCGCCTGCGTTGGTGTTATAGTGGTGAGCATAGCTGCCTTCCAAGCAGTTGACCCGGGTTCGATTCCCGGCCAACGCATGTCCTTTGGCTCGGGCTGACGTCGAAGCAGAACTCCTTCTGTGACCTGCGACTCCAACCAAACATTTTGGATGGATCATTCTGAAGACGAAAAGAACCAGCTCTCCCCGTCTGGGAATCGAACCCCGGTCTTCCGCGTGACAGGCGGAGATACTGTCCACTATACTAATGAGGAGCCGTGCATGCTGCCGTTTCTCCCCCAACTGACGGCACTGCACTGACATAACTAAACAATGCATGGCTTCTTCTGACGCAGACCCAGCCCTAGCACCGTAAAATTTCTGATGGACCCATCATTAGCTGAAGTCGCATAACACTTGGAACACTACCCGTAGCAGGGGTCATTGTTTGGACTCTTTTTTTTTTTTTTTTTTTTTTTAAATTGCGCTTTAAACAAAAAGTATTGCGTCAATGCAACTGAACAACATTAATTAAGAACACAGTGCGTCAAAAAGCAAAATGACAGTTAAAGGCATTTCGTTATTGAACTCTTTGATGACATCATTCAGCTAAGTTCAGTTTAAATAGTATCTGTGCAATAATTTGCAATCAAGTCAACGATATCGCTGTACATGAAGTGTCCCCAGCTCCGCCTGCCAGAAGCGACAGAGGCAACAAACCAAAACTCGATCGGTGAAAGGATGGAGAAAAAACCCGGTGAGAAACCAGGCTCAGTCGGGGAGACAGTTCTCCCATTGTCAGACGAAACAGGTAGATCAGCTCCAGGCTGCAGGAATGTCAGACTGTGCAGAAGAATCATCTGTTTCCTGTGGTCTTGTCCAGGTGGTCTTTACAGGGGATTTGTATCTGCGGCTCATCTAGTTGTCACGGTCTCCGCTGTGTTTCTGGGCCATAGAGGTCCTTTCTAGGTGTTGATCCACCATCTTCTCTGGATACGGACTGGATCCGGGTGACTGAAGCGGATACAGACTGGATCTGGTGGCTACGGTGACCTCGGAATAAGGGATTTCTTTAAAAGACTTTTTTTTTCATATAAGATTTTATCCAACTTTTCAGATAGAGGCATGAGAAAGAGATTGCCTTGATTGGGCTTTTGGTTATTGGTGGACCGAGGGGACTTTTTTGAGTTTTACTCCTCCCTTTTGGAATAGGGGGGGCGGGGGTGCTGACGAAACACATGTGGGCAGGCATTGTCACCCTTGATGACCCTTGGCGAGCGTAGTAGTTTAACAGAGGCAGCGCACAGGCCCGAGGGTTTGGAGACACAGCTCGAGTTTCTCTTCATTGTCGCATAAATCTTTCGCCTTTTACTAAAGATTTCCGTGGAGGGGAACTTTTGCGAGTGACCTGTATTTTTGGGTGCTCTGCTCACAGCAGAGCTACATCGAAATGTCAAGAGCAGAATCAGTTTGACCGTCCGGCAGCATGCTGCGAAAGGGCTTGCCACTGGTCATCGTCTGAATAGGCACTCTCTGCATTTGACCACTTCGTGTTTATTTAGCCGGATGGGAAGGCAGCGCTTTTTGGTACGTGACGGGATGCAAATTCTTGAAGGCTCTCTTTAGTGACGGGTCCAAACAAAGATCTCATCTGCTCCTCTAGCCCTATCGGCGACTCGTGCACTTCGAGCCTTCTTAGTGACGGCGCAAGTTGCTGACTGATGACTGCGTTGGTGGTATAGTGGTGAGCATAGCTGCCTTCCAAGCAGTTGACCCGGATTCAATACCCGGCCAACGCATGTCCTTTGGCTCGGGCTGACGTCGAAGCAGAACTCCCTCTGTGACCTGTGCCTCCACCCAAAACTTTTGGATGGAATAATTTCGGATGGACCCATCATTAGCTGAAGTCGCATAACACTTGCAACACTACCCGTAGCAGGGGTCATTGTTTGGACTCTTTTTTTTTTTTTTAATTGCGCTTTAAACAAAAAGTATTGTGTCAATGCAACTGAACAACATTTATTAGGAACACAGTGCGTCAAAAAGCAAAATGACAGTTAAAGGCATTTCGTTATTGAACTCTTTGATGACATCATTCAGCTAAGTTCAGTTTAAATAGTATCTGTGCAATAATTTGCAATCAAGTCAACGATATCGCTGTACATGAAGTGTCCCCAGCTCCGCCTGCCAGAAGCGACAGAGGCAAGAAACCAAAACTCGATCGGTGAAAGGATGGAGAAAAAACCCGGTGAGAAACCAGGCTCAGTCGGGGAGACAGTTCTCCCATTGTCAGACGAAACAGGTAGATCAGCTCCAGGCTGCAGGAATGTCAGACTGTGCAGAAGAATCATCTGTTTCCTGTGGTCTTGTCCAGGTGGTCTTTACAGGGGATTTGTATCTGCGGCTCATCTAGTTGTCACGGTCTCCGCTGTGTTTCTGGGCCATAGAGGTCCTTTCTAGGTGTTGATCCACCATCTTCTCTGGATACGGACTGGATCCGGGTGACTGAAGCGGATACAGACTGGATCTGGTGGCTACGGTGACCTCGGAATAAGGGATTTCTTTAAAAGACTTTTTTTTTCATATAAGATTTTATCCAACTTTTCAGATAGAGGCATGAGAAAGAGATTGCCTTGATTGGGCTTTTGGTTATTATAGGCACTCTCTGCGTTTGACCACTTCGTGTTTATTTAGCCGGATGGGAAGGCAGCGCTTTCTTGTACGTGACGGGATGCAAATTCTTGAAGGCTCTCTTTAGTGACGGGTCCAAACAAAGATCTCATCTGCTCCTCTAGCCCTATCGGCGACTCGTGCACTTCGAGCCTTCTTAGTGACGGCGCAAGTTGCTGACTGCTGACTGCGTTGGTGGTATAGTGGTGAGCATAGCTGCCTTCCAAGCAGTTGACCCGGATTCGATTCCCGGCCAATGCATATCCTTTGGCTCGGGCTGACGTCGAAGCAGAACTCCCTCTGTGACCTGTGCCTCCACCCAAAACTTTTGGATGGAATAATTTCGGATGGACCCATCATTAGCTGAAGTCGCATAACACTTGCAACACTACCGGTAGCAGGGGTCATTGTTTGGACTCTTTTTTTTTTTTTTTTCTTTTTTTAATTGCGCTTTAAACAAAAAGTATTGTGTCAATGCAACTGAACAACATTTATTAGGAACACAGTGCGTCAATAAAGCTACTGACTTCCGACTGCGTTGGTGGTATAGTGGTGAGCATAGCTGCCTTCCAAGCAGTTGACCCGGGTTCGATTCCCGGCCAACGCATGTCCTTTGGCTCGGGCTGACGTCGAAGCAGAACTCCTTCTGTGACCTGCGACTCCAACCAAACATTTTGGATGGATCATTCGGAAGACGAAAAGAACCAGCTCTCCCCGTCGGGGAATCGAACCCCGGTCTTCCGCGTGACAGGCGGAGATACTGTCCACTATACTAACGAGGAGCCGTGCATGCTGCCGTTTCTCCCCCAACTGACGGCACTGCACTGACATAACTAAACAATGCATGGCTTCTTCTGACGCAGACCCAGCCCTAGCACCGTAAAATTTCTGATGGACCCATCATTAGCTGAAGTCGCATAACACTTGGAACACTACCCGTAGCAGGGGTCATTGTTTGGACTCTTTTTTTTTTTTTTTTTTTTTTTTAAATTGCGCTTTAAACAGAAAGTATTGCGTCAATGCAACTGAACAACATTAATTAGGAACACAGTGCGTCAAAAAGCAAAATGACAGTTAAAGGCATTTCGTTATTGAACTCTTTGATGACATCATTCAGCTAAGTTCAGTTTAAATAGTATCTGTGCAATAATTTGCAATCAAGTCAACGATATCGCTGTACATGAAGTGTCCCCAGCTCCGCCTGCCAGAAGCGACAGAGGGAAGAAACCAAAACTCGATCGGTGAAAGGATGGAGAAAAAACCCGGTGAGAAACCAGGCTCAGTCGGGGAGACAGTTCTCCCCTTGTCAGACGAAACCAGTAGATCAGCTCCAGGCTGCAGGAATGTCAGACTGTGCAGAAGAATCATCTGTTTCCTGTGGTCTTGTCCAGGTGGTCTTTACAAGGGATTTGTATCTGCGGCTCATCTAGTTGTCACGGTCTCCGCTGTGTTTCTGGGCCATAGAGGTCCTTTCTAGGTGTTGATCCACCATCTTCTCTGGATACGGACTGGATCCGGGTGACTGAAGCGGATACAGACTGGATCTGGTGGCTACGGTGACCTCGGAATAAGGGATTTCTTTAAAAGACTTTTTTTTTCATATAAGATTTTATCCAACTTTTCAGATAGAGGCATGAGAAAGAGATTGCCTTGATTGGGCTTTTGGTTATTGGTGGACCGAGGGGACTTTTTTGAGTTTTACTCCTCCCTTTTGGAATAGGGGGGGGGGGGGGGGTGCTGACGAAACACATGTGGGCAGGCATTGTCACCCTTGATGACCCTTGGCGAGCGTAGTAGTTTAACAGAGGCAGCGCACAGGCCCGAGGGTTCGGAGACACAGCTCGAGTTTCTCTTCATTGTCGCATAAATCTTTCGCCTTTTACTAAAGATTTCCGTGGAGGGGAACTTTTGCGAGTGACCTGTATTTTTGGGTGCTCTGCTCACAGCAGAGCTACATCGAAATGTCAAGAGCAGAATCAGTTTGACTGTCCGGCAGCATGCTGCGAGAGGGCTTGCCACTGGTTATCGTCTGAATAGGCACTCTGTGCGTTTGACCACTTCGTGTTTATTTAGCCGGATGGGAAGGCAGCGCTTTTTTGTACGTGACGGGATGCAAATTCTTGAAGGCTCTCTTTAGTGACGGGTCCAAACAAAGATCTCATCTGCTCCTCTAGCCCTATCGGCGACTCGTGCACTTCGAGCCTTCTTAGTGACGGCGCAAGTTGCTGACTGATGACTGCGTTGGTGGTATAGTGGTGAGCATAGCTGCCTTCCAAGCAGTTGACCCGGATTCAATACCCGGCCAACGCATGTCCTTTGGCTCGGGCTGACGTCGAAGCAGAACTCCCTCTGTGACCTGTGCCTCCACCCAAAACTTTTGGATGGAATAATTTCGGATGGACCCATCATTAGCTGAAGTCGCATAACACTTGCAACACTACCCGTAGCAGGGGTCATTGTTTGGACTCTTTTTTTTTTTTTTTTTTAATTGCGCTTTAAACAAAAAGTATTGTGTCAATGCAACTGAACAACATTTATTAGGAACACAGTGCGTCAATAAAGCTACTGACTTCCGCCTGCGTTGGTGTTATAGTGGTGAGCATAGCTGCCTTCCAAGCAGTTGACCCGGGTTCGATTCCCGGCCAACGCATGTCCTTTGGCTCGGGCTGACGTCGAAGCAGAACTCCTTCTGTGACCTGCGACTCCAACCAAACATTTTGGATGGATCATTCTGAAGACGAAAAGAACCAGCTCTCCCCGTCTGGGAATCGAACCCCGGTCTTCCGCGTGACAGGCGGAGATACTGTCCACTATACTAATGAGGAGCCGTGCATGCTGCCGTTTCTCCCCCAACTGACGGCACTGCACTGACATAACTAAACAATGCATGGCTTCTTCTGACGCAGACCCAGCCCTAGCACCGTAAAATTTCTGATGGACCCATCATTAGCTGAAGTCGCATAACACTTGGAACACTACCCGTAGCAGGGGTCATTGTTTGGACTCTTTTTTTTTTTTTTTTTTTTTTTAAATTGCGCTTTAAACAAAAAGTATTGCGTCAATGCAACTGAACAACATTAATTAAGAACACAGTGCGTCAAAAAGCAAAATGACAGTTAAAGGCATTTCGTTATTGAACTCTTTGATGACATCATTCAGCTAAGTTCAGTTTAAATAGTATCTGTGCAATAATTTGCAATCAAGTCAACGATATCGCTGTACATGAAGTGTCCCCAGCTCCGCCTGCCAGAAGCGACAGAGGCAAGAAACCAAAACTCGATCGGTGAAAGGATGGAGAAAAAACCCGGTGAGAAACCAGGCTCAGTCGGGGAGACAGTTCTCCCATTGTCAGACGAAACAGGTAGATCAGCTCCAGGCTGCAGGAATGTCAGACTGTGCAGAAGAATCATCTGTTTCCTGTGGTCTTGTCCAGGTGGTCTTTACAGGGGATTTGTATCTGCGGCTCATCTAGTTGTCACGGTCTCCGCTGTGTTTCTGGGCCATAGAGGTCCTTTCTAGGTGTTGATCCACCATCTTCTCTGGATACGGACTGGATCCGGGTGACTGAAGCGGATACAGACTGGATCTGGTGGCTACGGTGACCTCGGAATAAGGGATTTCTTTAAAAGACTTTTTTTTTCATATAAGATTTTATCCAACTTTTCAGATAGAGGCATGAGAAAGAGATTGCCTTGATTGGGCTTTTGGTTATTGGTGGACCGAGGGGACTTTTTTGAGTTTTACTCCTCCCTTTTGGAATGGGGGGGGGGGGGGTGCTGACGAAACACATGTGGGCAGGCATTGTCACCCTTGATGACCCTTGGCGAGCGTAGTAGTTTAACAGAGGCAGCGCACAGGCCCGAGGGTTTGGAGACACAGCTCGAGTTTCTCTTCATTGTCGCATAAATCTTTCGCCTTTTACTAAAGATTTCCGTGGAGGGGAACTTTTGCGAGTGACCTGTATTTTTGGGTGCTCTGCTCACAGCAGAGCTACATCGAAATGTCAAGAGCAGAATCAGTTTGACCGTCCGGCAGCATGCTGCGAGAGGGCTTGCCACTGGTCATCGTCTGAATAGGCACTCTCTGCGTTTGACCACTTCGTGTTTATTTAGCCGGATGGGAAGGCAGCGCTTTTTTGTACGTGACGGGATGCAAATTCTTGAAGGCTCTCTTTAGTGACGGGTCCAAACAAAGATCTCATCTGCTCCTCTAGCCCTATCGGCGACTCGTGCACTTCGAGCCTTCTTAGTGACGGCGCAAGTTGCTGACTGCTGACTGCGTTGGTGGTATAGTGGTGAGCATAGCTGCCTTCCAAGCAGTTGACCCGGATTCGATTCCCGGCCAACGCATATCCTTTGGCTCGGGCTGACGTCGAAGCAGAACTCCCTCTGTGACCTGTGCCTCCACCCAAAACTTTTGGATGGAATAATTTCGGATGGACCCATCATTAGCTGAAGTCGCATAACACTTGCAACACTACCGGTAGCAGGGGTCATTGTTTGGACTCTTTTTTTTTTTTTTTTTTTTTTTAATTGCGCTTTAAACAAAAAGTATTGTGTCAATGCAACTGAACAACATTTATTAGGAACACAGTGCGTCAATAAAGCTACTGACTTCCGCCTGCGTTGGTGGTATAGTGGTGAGCATAGCTGCCTTCCAAGCAGTTGACCCGGGTTCGATTCCCGGCCAACGCATGTCCTTTGGCTCGGGCTGACGTCGAAGCAGAACTCCTTCTGTGACCTGCGACTCCAACCAAACATTTTGGATGGATCATTCGGAAGACGAAAAGAACCAGCTCTCCCCGTCGGGGAATCGAACCCCGGTCTTCCGCGTGACAGGCGGAGATACTGTCCACTATACTAACGAGGAGCCGTGCATGCTGCCGTTTCTCCCCCAACTGACGGCACTGCACTGACATAACTAAACAATGCATGGCTTCTTCTGACGCAGACCCAGCCCTAGCACCGTAAAATTTCTGATGGACCCATCATTAGCTGAAGTCGCATAACACTTGGAACACTACCCGTAGCAGGGGTCATTGTTTGGACTCTTTTTTTTTTTTTTTTTTTTTAAATTGCGCTTTAAACAAAAAGTATTGCGTCAATGCAACTGAACAACATTAATTAGGAACACAGTGCGTCAAAAAGCAAAATGACAGTTAAAGGCATTTCGTTATTGAACTCTTTGATGACATCATTCAGCTAAGTTCAGTTTAAATAGTATCTGTGCAATAATTTGCAATCAAGTCAACGATATCGCTGTACATGAAGTGTCCCCAGCTCCGCCTGCCAGAAGCGACAGAGGCAAGAAACCAAAACTCGATCGGTGAAAGGATGGAGAAAAAACCGGGTGAGAAACCAGGCTCAGTCGGGGAGACAGTTCTCCCCTTGTCAGACGAAACCAGTAGATCAGCTCCAGGCTGCAGGAATGTCAGACTGTGCAGAAGAATCATCTGTTTCCTGTGGTCTTGTCCAGGTGGTCTTTACAAGGGATTTGTATCTGCGGCTCATCTAGTTGTCACGGTCTCCGCTGTGTTTCTGGGCCATAGAGGTCCTTTCTAGGTGTTGATCCACCATCTTCTCTGGATACGGACTGGATCCGGGTGTCTGAAGCGGATACAGACTGGATCTGGTGGCTACGGTGACCTCGGAATAAGGGATTTCTTTAAAAGACTTTTTTTTTCATATAAGATTTTATCCAACTTTTCAGATAGAGGCATGAGAAAGAGATTGCCTTGATTGGGCTTTTGGTTATTATAGGCACTCTCTGCGTTTGACCACTTCGTGTTTATTTAGCCGGATGGGAAGGCAGCGCTTTCTTGTACGTGACGGGATGCAAATTCTTGAAGGCTCTCTTTAGTGACGGGTCCAAACAAAGATCTCATCTGCTCCTCTAGCCCTATCGGCGACTCGTGCACTTCGAGCCTTCTTAGTGACGGCGCAAGTTGCTGACTGCTGACTGCGTTGGTGGTATAGTGGTGAGCATAGCTGCCTTCCAAGCAGTTGACCCGGATTCGATTCCCGGCCAACGCATATCCTTTGGCTCGGGCTGACGTCGAAGCAGAACTCCCTCTGTGACCTGTGCCTCCACCCAAAACTTTTGGATGGAATAATTTCGGATGGACCCATCATTAGCTGAAGTCGCATAACACTTGCAACACTACCGGTAGCAGGGGTCATTGTTTGGACTCTTTTTTTTTTTTTTTTTTTTTTTAATTGCGCTTTAAACAAAAAGTATTGTGTCAATGCAACTGAACAACATTTATTAGGAACACAGTGCGTCAATAAAGCTACTGACTTCCGCCTGCGTTGGTGGTATAGTGGTGAGCATAGCTGCCTTCCAAGCAGTTGACCCGGGTTCGATTCCCGGCCAACGCATGTCCTTTGGCTCGGGCTGACGTCGAAGCAGAACTCCTTCTGTGACCTGCGACTCCAACCAAACATTTTGGATGGATCATTCGGAAGACGAAAAGAACCAGCTCTCCCCGTCGGGGAATCGAACCCCGGTCTTCCGCGTGACAGGCGGAGATACTGTCCACTATACTAACGAGGAGCCGTGCATGCTGCCGTTTCTCCCCCAACTGACGGCACTGCACTGACATAACTAAACAATGCATGGCTTCTTCTGACGCAGACCCAGCCCTAGCACCGTAAAATTTCTGATGGACCCATCATTAGCTGAAGTCGCATAACACTTGGAACACTACCCGTAGCAGGGGTCATTGTTTGGACTCTTTTTTTTTTTTTTTTTTTTTAAATTGCGCTTTAAACAAAAAGTATTGCGTCAATGCAACTGAACAACATTAATTAGGAACACAGTGCGTCAAAAAGCAAAATGACAGTTAAAGGCATTTCGTTATTGAACTCTTTGATGACATCATTCAGCTAAGTTCAGTTTAAATAGTATCTGTGCAATAATTTGCAATCAAGTCAACGATATCGCTGTACATGAAGTGTCCCCAGCTCCGCCTGCCAGAAGCGACAGAGGCAAGAAACCAAAACTCGATCGGTGAAAGGATGGAGAAAAAACCGGGTGAGAAACCAGGCTCAGTCGGGGAGACAGTTCTCCCCTTGTCAGACGAAACCAGTAGATCAGCTCCAGGCTGCAGGAATGTCAGACTGTGCAGAAGAATCATCTGTTTCCTGTGGTCTTGTCCAGGTGGTCTTTACAAGGGATTTGTATCTGCGGCTCATCTAGTTGTCACGGTCTCCGCTGTGTTTCTGGGCCATAGAGGTCCTTTCTAGGTGTTGATCCACCATCTTCTCTGGATACGGACTGGATCCGGGTGTCTGAAGCGGATACAGACTGGATCTGGTGGCTACGGTGACCTCGGAATAAGGGATTTCTTTAAAAGACTTTTTTTTTCATATAAGATTTTATCCAACTTTTCAGATAGAGGCATGAGAAAGAGATTGCCTTGATTGGGCTTTTGGTTATTATAGGCACTCTCTGCGTTTGACCACTTCGTGTTTATTTAGCCGGATGGGAAGGCAGCGCTTTCTTGTACGTGACGGGATGCAAATTCTTGAAGGCTCTCTTTAGTGACGGGTCCAAACAAAGATCTCATCTGCTCCTCTAGCCCTATCGGCGACTCGTGCACTTCGAGCCTTCTTAGTGACGGCGCAAGTTGCTGACTGCTGACTGCGTTGGTGGTATAGTGGTGAGCATAGCTGCCTTCCAAGCAGTTGGAGAGAGCAGTGCGCATGTCCTTTGGCTCGGGCTGACGTCGAAGCAGAACTCCCTCTGTGACCTGTGCCTCCACCCAAAATTTTGGATGGAATAATTTCGGATGGACCCATCATTAGCTGAAGTCGCATAACACTTGCAACACTACCCGTAGCAGGGGTCATTGTTTGGACTCTTTTTTTTTTTTTTTTTTTTTAATTGCGCTTTAAACAAAAAGTATTGTGTCAATGCAACTGAACAACATTTATTAGGAACACAGTGCGTCAATAAAGCTACTGACTTCCGCCTGCGTTGGTGGTATAGTGGTGAGCATAGCTGCCTTCCAAGCAGTTGACCCGGGTTCGATTCCCGGCCAACGCATGTCCTTTGGCTCGGGCTGACGTCGAAGCAGAACTCCTTCTGTGACCTGCGACTCCAACCAAACATTTTGGATGGATCATTCGGAAGACGAAAAGAACCAGCTCTCCCCGTCGGGGAATCGAACCCCGGTCTTCCGCGTGACAGGCGGAGATACTGTCCACTATACTAACGAGGAGCCGTGCATGCTGCCGTTTCTCCCCCAACTGACGGCACTGCACTGACATAACTAAACAATGCATGGCTTCTTCTGACGCAGACCCAGCCCTAGCACCGTAAAATTTCTGATGGACCCATCATTAGCTGAAGTCGCATAACACTTGGAACACTACCCGTAGCAGGGGTCATTGTTTGGACTCTTTTTTTTTTTTTTTTTTTTTTTAAATTGCGCTTTAAACAAAAAGTATTGCGTCAATGCAACTGAACAACATTAATTAGGAACACAGTGCGTCAAAAAGCAAAATGACAGTTAAAGGCATTTCGTTATTGAACTCTTTGATGACATCATTCAGCTAAGTTCAGTTTAAATAGTATCTGTGCAATAATTTGCAATCAAGTCAACGATATCGCTGTACATGAAGTGTCCCCAGCTCCGCCTGCCAGAAGCGACAGAGGCAAGAAACCAAAACTCGATCGGTGAAAGGATGGAGAAAAAACCCGGTGAGAAACCAGGCTCAGTCGGGGAGACAGTTCTCCCCTTGTCAGACGAAACCAGTAGATCAGCTCCAGGCTGCAGGAATGTCAGACTGTGCAGAAGAATCATCTGTTTCCTGTGGTCTTGTCCAGGTGGTCTTTACAAGGGATTTGTATCTGCGGCTCATCTAGTTGTCACGGTCTCCGCTGTGTTTCTGGGCCATAGAGGTCCTTTCTAGGTGTTGATCCACCATCTTCTCTGGATACGGACTGGATCCGGGTGACTGAAGCGGATACAGACTGGATCTGGTGGCTACGGTGACCTCGGAATAAGGGATTTCTTTAAAAGACTTTTTTTTTCATATAAGATTTTATCCAACTTTTCAGATAGAGGCATGAGAAAGAGATTGCCTTGATTGGGCTTTTGGTTATTGGTGGACCGAGAGGACTTTTTTGAGTTTTACTCCTCCCTTTTGGAGTGGGGGGGGGGGGGTGCTGACGAAACACATGTGGGCAGGCATTGTCACCCTTGATGACCCTTGGCGAGCGTAGTAGTTTAACAGAGGCAGCGCACAGGCCCGAGGGTTTGGAGACACAGCTCGAGTTTCTCTTCATTGTCGCATAAATCTTTCGCCTTTTACTAAAGATTTCCGTGGAGGGGAACTTTTGCGAGTGACCTGTATTTTTGGGTGCTCTGCTCACAGCAGAGCTACATCGAAATGTCAAGAGCAGAATCAGTTTGACCGTCCGGCAGCATGCTGCGAAAGGGCTTGCCACTGGTCATCGTCTGAATAGGCACTCTCTGCATTTGACCACTTCGTGTTTATTTAGCCGGATGGGAAGGCAGCGCTTTTTGGTACGTGACGGGATGCAAATTCTTGAAGGCTCTCTTTAGTGACGGGTCCAAACAAAGATCTCATCTGCTCCTCTAGCCCTATCGGCGACTCGTGCACTTCGAGCCTTCTTAGTGACGGCGCAAGTTGCTGACTGATGACTGCGTTGGTGGTATAGTGGTGAGCATAGCTGCCTTCCAAGCAGTTGACCCGGATTCAATACCCGGCCAACGCATGTCCTTTGGCTCGGGCTGACGTCGAAGCAGAACTCCCTCTGTGACCTGTGCCTCCACCCAAAACTTTTGGATGGAATAATTTCGGATGGACCCATCATTAGCTGAAGTCGCATAACACTTGCAACACTACCCGTAGCAGGGGTCATTGTTTGGACTCTTTTTTTTTTTTTTAATTGCGCTTTAAACAAAAAGTATTGTGTCAATGCAACTGAACAACATTTATTAGGAACACAGTGCGTCAAAAAGCAAAATGACAGTTAAAGGCATTTCGTTATTGAACTCTTTGATGACATCATTCAGCTAAGTTCAGTTTAAATAGTATCTGTGCAATAATTTGCAATCAAGTCAACGATATCGCTGTACATGAAGTGTCCCCAGCTCCGCCTGCCAGAAGCGACAGAGGCAAGAAACCAAAACTCGATCGGTGAAAGGATGGAGAAAAAACCCGGTGAGAAACCAGGCTCAGTCGGGGAGACAGTTCTCCCATTGTCAGACGAAACAGGTAGATCAGCTCCAGGCTGCAGGAATGTCAGACTGTGCAGAAGAATCATCTGTTTCCTGTGGTCTTGTCCAGGTGGTCTTTACAGGGGATTTGTATCTGCGGCTCATCTAGTTGTCACGGTCTCCGCTGTGTTTCTGGGCCATAGAGGTCCTTTCTAGGTGTTGATCCACCATCTTCTCTGGATACGGACTGGATCCGGGTGACTGAAGCGGATACAGACTGGATCTGGTGGCTACGGTGACCTCGGAATAAGGGATTTCTTTAAAAGACTTTTTTTTTCATATAAGATTTTATCCAACTTTTCAGATAGAGGCATGAGAAAGAGATTGCCTTGATTGGGCTTTTGGTTATTATAGGCACTCTCTGCGTTTGACCACTTCGTGTTTATTTAGCCGGATGGGAAGGCAGCGCTTTCTTGTACGTGACGGGATGCAAATTCTTGAAGGCTCTCTTTAGTGACGGGTCCAAACAAAGATCTCATCTGCTCCTCTAGCCCTATCGGCGACTCGTGCACTTCGAGCCTTCTTAGTGACGGCGCAAGTTGCTGACTGCTGACTGCGTTGGTGGTATAGTGGTGAGCATAGCTGCCTTCCAAGCAGTTGACCCGGATTCGATTCCCGGCCAATGCATATCCTTTGGCTCGGGCTGACGTCGAAGCAGAACTCCCTCTGTGACCTGTGCCTCCACCCAAAACTTTTGGATGGAATAATTTCGGATGGACCCATCATTAGCTGAAGTCGCATAACACTTGCAACACTACCGGTAGCAGGGGTCATTGTTTGGACTCTTTTTTTTTTTTTTTTCTTTTTTTAATTGCGCTTTAAACAAAAAGTATTGTGTCAATGCAACTGAACAACATTTATTAGGAACACAGTGCGTCAATAAAGCTACTGACTTCCGACTGCGTTGGTGGTATAGTGGTGAGCATAGCTGCCTTCCAAGCAGTTGACCCGGGTTCGATTCCCGGCCAACGCATGTCCTTTGGCTCGGGCTGACGTCGAAGCAGAACTCCTTCTGTGACCTGCGACTCCAACCAAACATTTTGGATGGATCATTCGGAAGACGAAAAGAACCAGCTCTCCCCGTCGGGGAATCGAACCCCGGTCTTCCGCGTGACAGGCGGAGATACTGTCCACTATACTAACGAGGAGCCGTGCATGCTGCCGTTTCTCCCCCAACTGACGGCACTGCACTGACATAACTAAACAATGCATGGCTTCTTCTGACGCAGACCCAGCCCTAGCACCGTAAAATTTCTGATGGACCCATCATTAGCTGAAGTCGCATAACACTTGGAACACTACCCGTAGCAGGGGTCATTGTTTGGACTCTTTTTTTTTTTTTTTTTTTTTTTTAAATTGCGCTTTAAACAGAAAGTATTGCGTCAATGCAACTGAACAACATTAATTAGGAACACAGTGCGTCAAAAAGCAAAATGACAGTTAAAGGCATTTCGTTATTGAACTCTTTGATGACATCATTCAGCTAA
The DNA here is from genome assembly GCF_023724105.1 of Carassius gibelio. Classification (NCBI taxonomy): domain Eukaryota; kingdom Metazoa; phylum Chordata; class Actinopteri; order Cypriniformes; family Cyprinidae; genus Carassius; species Carassius gibelio. The sequence continues at coordinate 2,452,896 of NC_068414.1, read as the reverse complement.
GTTCAGTTTAAATAGTATCTGTGCAATAATTTGCAATCAAGTCAACGATATCGCTGTACATGAAGTGTCCCCAGCTCCGCCTGCCAGAAGCGACAGAGGGAAGAAACCAAAACTCGATCGGTGAAAGGATGGAGAAAAAACCCGGTGAGAAACCAGGCTCAGTCGGGGAGACAGTTCTCCCCTTGTCAGACGAAACCAGTAGATCAGCTCCAGGCTGCAGGAATGTCAGACTGTGCAGAAGAATCATCTGTTTCCTGTGGTCTTGTCCAGGTGGTCTTTACAAGGGATTTGTATCTGCGGCTCATCTAGTTGTCACGGTCTCCGCTGTGTTTCTGGGCCATAGAGGTCCTTTCTAGGTGTTGATCCACCATCTTCTCTGGATACGGACTGGATCCGGGTGACTGAAGCGGATACAGACTGGATCTGGTGGCTACGGTGACCTCGGAATAAGGGATTTCTTTAAAAGACTTTTTTTTTCATATAAGATTTTATCCAACTTTTCAGATAGAGGCATGAGAAAGAGATTGCCTTGATTGGGCTTTTGGTTATTGGTGGACCGAGGGGACTTTTTTGAGTTTTACTCCTCCCTTTTGGAATAGGGGGGGGGGGGGGGGTGCTGACGAAACACATGTGGGCAGGCATTGTCACCCTTGATGACCCTTGGCGAGCGTAGTAGTTTAACAGAGGCAGCGCACAGGCCCGAGGGTTCGGAGACACAGCTCGAGTTTCTCTTCATTGTCGCATAAATCTTTCGCCTTTTACTAAAGATTTCCGTGGAGGGGAACTTTTGCGAGTGACCTGTATTTTTGGGTGCTCTGCTCACAGCAGAGCTACATTGAAATGTCAAGAGCAGAATCAGTTTGACTGTCCGGCAGCATGCTGCGAGAGGGCTTGCCACTGGTTATCGTCTGAATAGGCACTCTGTGCGTTTGACCACTTCGTGTTTATTTAGCCGGATGGGAAGGCAGCGCTTTTTTGTACGTGACGGGATGCAAATTCTTGAAGGCTCTCTTTAGTGACGGGTCCAAACAAAGATCTCATCTGCTCCTCTAGCCCTATCGGCGACTCGTGCACTTCGAGCCTTCTTAGTGACGGCGCAAGTTGCTGACTGATGACTGCGTTGGTGGTATAGTGGTGAGCATAGCTGCCTTCCAAGCAGTTGACCCGGATTCAATACCCGGCCAACGCATGTCCTTTGGCTCGGGCTGACGTCGAAGCAGAACTCCCTCTGTGACCTGTGCCTCCACCCAAAACTTTTGGATGGAATAATTTCGGATGGACCCATCATTAGCTGAAGTCGCATAACACTTGCAACACTACCCGTAGCAGGGGTCATTGTTTGGACTCTTTTTTTTTTTTTTTTTTAATTGCGCTTTAAACAAAAAGTATTGTGTCAATGCAACTGAACAACATTTATTAGGAACACAGTGCGTCAATAAAGCTACTGACTTCCGCCTGCGTTGGTGTTATAGTGGTGAGCATAGCTGCCTTCCAAGCAGTTGACCCGGGTTCGATTCCCGGCCAACGCATGTCCTTTGGCTCGGGCTGACGTCGAAGCAGAACTCCTTCTGTGACCTGCGACTCCAACCAAACATTTTGGATGGATCATTCTGAAGACGAAAAGAACCAGCTCTCCCCGTCTGGGAATCGAACCCCGGTCTTCCGCGTGACAGGCGGAGATACTGTCCACTATACTAATGAGGAGCCGTGCATGCTGCCGTTTCTCCCCCAACTGACGGCACTGCACTGACATAACTAAACAATGCATGGCTTCTTCTGACGCAGACCCAGCCCTAGCACCGTAAAATTTCTGATGGACCCATCATTAGCTGAAGTCGCATAACACTTGGAACACTACCCGTAGCAGGGGTCATTGTTTGGACTCTTTTTTTTTTTTTTTTTTTTTTTAAATTGCGCTTTAAACAAAAAGTATTGCGTCAATGCAACTGAACAACATTAATTAAGAACACAGTGCGTCAAAAAGCAAAATGACAGTTAAAGGCATTTCGTTATTGAACTCTTTGATGACATCATTCAGCTAAGTTCAGTTTAAATAGTATCTGTGCAATAATTTGCAATCAAGTCAACGATATCGCTGTACATGAAGTGTCCCCAGCTCCGCCTGCCAGAAGCGACAGAGGCAAGAAACCAAAACTCGATCGGTGAAAGGATGGAGAAAAAACCCGGTGAGAAACCAGGCTCAGTCGGGGAGACAGTTCTCCCATTGTCAGACGAAACAGGTAGATCAGCTCCAGGCTGCAGGAATGTCAGACTGTGCAGAAGAATCATCTGTTTCCTGTGGTCTTGTCCAGGTGGTCTTTACAGGGGATTTGTATCTGCGGCTCATCTAGTTGTCACGGTCTCCGCTGTGTTTCTGGGCCATAGAGGTCCTTTCTAGGTGTTGATCCACCATCTTCTCTGGATACGGACTGGATCCGGGTGACTGAAGCGGATACAGACTGGATCTGGTGGCTACGGTGACCTCGGAATAAGGGATTTCTTTAAAAGACTTTTTTTTTCATATAAGATTTTATCCAACTTTTCAGATAGAGGCATGAGAAAGAGATTGCCTTGATTGGGCTTTTGGTTATTGGTGGACCGAGGGGACTTTTTTGAGTTTTACTCCTCCCTTTT
>NC_068414.1:2339175-2449762 GCF_023724105.1 Carassius gibelio | reverse complement strand
TGTATTTTTGGGTGCTCTGCTCACAGCAGAGCTACATCGAAATGTCAAGAGCAGAATCAGTTTGACCGTCCGGCAGCATGCTGCGAGAGGGCTTGCCACTGGTCATCATCTGAATAGGCACTCTCTGCGTTTGACCACTTCGTGTTTATTTAGCCGGATGGGAAGGCAGCGCTTTCTTGTACGTGACGGGATGCAAATTCTTGAAGGCTCTCTTTAGTGACGGGTCCAAACAAAGATCTCATCTGCTCCTCTAGCCCTATCGGCGACTCGTGCACTTCGAGCCTTCTTAGTGACGGCGCAAGTTGCTGACTGCTGACTGCGTTGGTGGTATAGTGGTGAGCATAGCTGCCTTCCAAGCAGTTGACCCGGATTCGATTCCCGGCCAACGCATGTCCTTTGGCTCGGGCTGACGTCGAAGCAGAACTCCCTCTGTGACCTGTGCCTCCACCCAAAACTTTTGGATGGAATAATTTCTGATGGACCCGTCATTAGCTGAAGTCGCATAACACTTGGAACACTACCCGTAGCAGGGGTCATTGTTTGGACTCTTTTTTTTTTTTTTTTTTTTTTAAATTGCGCTTTAAACAAAAAGTATTGCGTCAATGCAACTGAACAACATTAATTAGGAACACAGTGCGTCAAAAAGCAAAATGACAGTTAAAGGCATTTCGTTATTGAACTCTTTGATGACATCATTCAGCTAAGTTCAGTTTAAATAGTATCTGTGCAATAATTTGCAATCAAGTCAACGATATCGCTGTACATGAAGTGTCCCCAGCTCCGCCTGCCAGAAGCGACAGAGGGAAGAAACCAAAACTCGATCGGTGAAAGGATGGAGAAAAAACCCGGTGAGAAACCAGGCTCAGTCGGGGAGACAGTTCTCCCCTTGTCAGACGAAACAGGTAGATTAGCTCCAGGCTGCAGGAATGTCAGACTGTGCAGAAGAATCATCTGTTTCCTGTGGTCTTGTCCAGGTGGTCTTTACAGGGGATTTGTATCTGCGGCTCATCTAGTTGTCACGGTCTCCGCTGTGTTTCTGGGCCATAGAGGTCCTTTCTAGGTGTTGATCCACCATCTTCTCTGGATACGGACTGGATCCGGGTGACTGAAGCGGATACAGACTGGATCTGGTGGCTACGGTGACCTCGGAATAAGGGATTTCTTTAAAAGACTTTTTTTTTCATATAAGATTTTATCCAACTTTTCAGATAGAGGCATGAGAAAGAGATTGCCTTGATTGGGCTTTTGGTTATTATAGGCACTCTCTGCGTTTGACCACTTCGTGTTTATTTAGCCGGATGGGAAGGCAGCGCTTTCTTGTACGTGACGGGATGCAAATTCTTGAAGGCTCTCTTTAGTGACGGGTCCAAACAAAGATCTCATCTGCTCCTCTAGCCCTATCGGCGACTCGTGCACTTCGAGCCTTCTTAGTGACGGCGCAAGTTGCTGACTGCTGACTGCGTTGGTGGTATAGTGGTGAGCATAGCTGCCTTCCAAGCAGTTGACCCCGGATTCGATTCCCGGCCATCGCATATGCTTTGGCTCGGGCTGACGTCGAAGCAGAACTCCCTCTGTGACCTGTGCCTCCACCCAAAACTTTTGGATGGAATAATTTCGGATGGACCCATCATTAGCTGAAGTCGCATAACACTTGCAACACTACCGGTAGCAGGGGTCATTGTTTGGACTCTTTTTTTTTTTTTTTTTTTTTTTTTAATTGCGCTTTAAACAAAAAGTATTGTGTCAATGCAACTGAACAACATTTATTAGGAACACAGTGCGTCAATAAAGCTACTGACTTCCGCCTGCGTTGGTGGTATAGTGGTGAGCATAGCTGCCTTCCAAGCAGTTGACCCGGGTTCGATTCCCGGCCAACGCATGTCCTTTGGCTCGGGCTGACGTCGAAGCAGAACTCCTTCTGTGACCTGCGACTCCAACCAAACATTTTGGATGGATCATTCGGAAGACGAAAAGAACCAGCTCTCCCCGTCGGGGAATCGAACCCCGGTCTTCCGCGTGACAGGCGGAGATACTGTCCACTATACTAACGAGGAGCTGTGCATGCTGCCGTTTCCCCCCCAACTGACGGCACTGCACTGACATAACTAAACAATGCATGGCTTCTTCTGACGCAGACCCAGCCCTAGCACCGTAAAATTTCTGATGGACCCATCATTAGCTGAAGTCGCATAACACTTGGAACACTACCCGTAGCAGGGGTCATTGTTTGGACTCTTTTTTTTTTTTTTTTTTTTTTTAAATTGCGCTTTAAACAAAAAGTATTGCGTCAATGCAACTGAACAACATTAATTAGGAACACAGTGCGTCAAAAAGCAAAATGACAGTTAAAGGCATTTCGTTATTGAACTCTTTGATGACATCATTCAGCTAAGTTCAGTTTAAATAGTATCTGTGCAATAATTTGCAATCAAGTCAACGATATCGCTGTACATGAAGTGTCCCCAGCTCCGCCTGCCAGAAGCGACAGAGGCAAGAAACCAAAACTCGATCGGTGAAAGGATGGAGAAAAAACCCGGTGAGAAACCAGGCTCAGTCGGGGAGACAGTTCTCCCCTTGTCAGACGAAACAGGTAGATTAGCTCCAGGCTGCAGGAATGTCAGACTGTGCAGAAGAATCATCTGTTTCCTGTGGTCTTGTCCAGGTGGTCTTTACAGGGGATTTGTATCTGCGGCTCATCTAGTTGTCACGGTCTCCGCTGTGTTTCTGGGCCATAGAGGTCCTTTCTAGGTGTTGATCCACCATCTTCTCTGGATACGGACTGGATCCGGGTGACTGAAGCGGATACAGACTGGATCTGGTGGCTACGGTGACCTCGGAATAAGGGATTTCTTTAAAAGACTTTTTTTTTCATATAAGATTTTATCCAACTTTTCAGATAGAGGCATGAGAAAGAGATTGCCTTGATTGGGCTTTTGGTTATTATAGGCACTCTCTGCGTTTGACCACTTCGTGTTTATTTAGCCGGATGGGAAGGCAGCGCTTTCTTGTACGTGACGGGATGCAAATTCTTGAAGGCTCTCTTTAGTGACGGGTCCAAACAAAGATCTCATCTGCTCCTCTAGCCCTATCGGCGACTCGTGCACTTCGAGCCTTCTTAGTGACGGCGCAAGTTGCTGACTGCTGACTGCGTTGGTGGTATAGTGGTGAGCATAGCTGCCTTCCAAGCAGTTGACCCCGGATTCGATTCCCGGCCAACGCATATGCTTTGGCTCGGGCTGACGTCGAAGCAGAACTCCCTCTGTGACCTGTGCCTCCACCCAAAACTTTTGGATGGAATAATTTCGGATGGACCCATCATTAGCTGAAGTCGCATAACACTTGCAACACTACCGGTAGCAGGGGTCATTGTTTGGACTCTTTTTTTTTTTTTTTTTTTTTTTTTTAATTGCGCTTTAAACAAAAAGTATTGTGTCAATGCAACTGAACAACATTTATTAGGAACACAGTGCGTCAATAAAGCTACTGACTTCCGCCTGCGTTGGTGGTATAGTGGTGAGCATAGCTGCCTTCCAAGCAGTTGACCCGGGTTCGATTCCCGGCCAACGCATGTCCTTTGGCTCGGGCTGACGTCGAAGCAGAACTCCTTCTGTGACCTGCGACTCCAACCAAACTTTTTGGATGGATCATTCGGAAGACGAAAAGAACCAGCTCTCCCCGTCGGGGAATCGAACCCCGGTCTTCCGCGTGACAGGCGGAGATACTGTCCACTATACTAACGAGGAGCCGTGCATGCTGCCGTTTCCCCCCCAACTGACGGCACTGCACTGACATAACTAAACAATGCATGGCTTCTTCTGACGCAGACCCAGCCCTAGCACCGTAAAATTTCTGATGGACCCATCATTAGCTGAAGTCGCATAACACTTGGAACACTACCCGTAGCAGGGGTCATTGTTTGGACTCTTTTTTTTTTTTTTTTTTTTTTTTTTAAATTGCGCTTTAAACAAAAAGTATTGCGTCAATGCAACTGAACAACATTAATTAGGAACACAGTGCGTCAAAAAGCAAAATGACAGTTAAAGGCATTTCGTTATTGAACTCTTTGATGACATCATTCAGCTAAGTTCAGTTTAAATAGTATCTGTGCAATAATTTGCAATCAAGTCAACGATATCGCTGTACATGAAGTGTCCCCAGCTCCGCCTGCCAGAAGCGACAGAGGCAAGAAACCAAAACTCGATCGGTGAAAGGATGGAGAAAAAACCCGGTGAGAAACCAGGCTCAGTCGGGGAGACAGTTCTCCCCTTGTCAGACGAAACAGGTAGATTAGCTCCAGGCTGCAGGAATGTCAGACTGTGCAGAAGAATCATCTGTTTCCTGTGGTCTTGTCCAGGTGGTCTTTACAGGGGATTTGTATCTGCGGCTCATCTAGTTGTCACGGTCTCCGCTGTGTTTCTGGGCCATAGAGGTCCTTTCTAGGTGTTGATCCACCATCTTCTCTGGATACGGACTGGATCCGGGTGACTGAAGCGGATACAGACTGGATCAATCAAGTCAACGATATCGCTGTACATGAAGTGTCCCCAGCTCCGCCTGCCAGAAGCGACAGAGGCAAGAAACCAAAACTCGATCGGTGAAAGGATGGAGAAAAAACCCGGTGAGAAACCAGGCTCAGTCGGGGAGACAGTTCTCCCCTTGTCAGACGAAACAGGTAGATTAGCTCCAGGCTGCAGGAATGTCAGACTGTGCAGAAGAATCATCTGTTTCCTGTGGTCTTGTCCAGGTGGTCTTTACAGGGGATTTGTATCTGCGGCTCATCTAGTTGTCACGGTCTCCGCTGTGTTTCTGGGCCATAGAGGTCCTTTCTAGGTGTTGATCCACCATCTTCTCTGGATACGGACTGGATCCGGGTGACTGAAGCGGATACAGACTGGATCTGGTGGCTACGGTGACCTCGGAATAAGGGATTTCTTTAAAAGACTTTTTTTTTCATATAAGATTTTATCCAACTTTTCAGATAGAGGCATGAGAAAGAGATTGCCTTGATTGGGCTTTTGGTTATTATAGGCACTCTCTGCGTTTGACCACTTCGTGTTTATTTAGCCGGATGGGAAGGCAGCGCTTTCTTGTACGTGACGGGATGCAAATTCTTGAAGGCTCTCTTTAGTGACGGGTCCAAACAAAGATCTCATCTGCTCCTCTAGCCCTATCGGCGACTCGTGCACTTCGAGCCTTCTTAGTGACGGCGCAAGTTGCTGACTGCTGACTGCGTTGGTGGTATAGTGGTGAGCATAGCTGTCTTCCAAGCAGTTGACCCCGTATTCGATTCCCGGCCAACGCATATGCTTTGGCTCGGGCTGACGTCGAAGCAGAACTCCCTCTGTGACCTGTGCCTCCACCCAAAACTTTTGGATGGAATAATTTCGGATGGACCCATCATTAGCTGAAGTCGCATAACACTTGCAACACTACCGGTAGCAGGGGTCATTGTTTGGACTCTTTTTTTTTTTTTTTTTTTTTTTTAATTGCGCTTTAAACAAAAAGTATTGTGTCAATGCAACTGAACAACATTTATTAGGAACACAGTGCGTCAATAAAGCTACTGACTTCCGCCTGCGTTGGTGGTATAGTGGTGAGCATAGCTGCCTTCCAAGCAGTTGACCCGGGTTCGATTCCCGGCCAACGCATGTCCTTTGGCTCGGGCTGACGTCGAAGCAGAACTCCTTCTGTGACCTGCGACTCCAACCAAACTTTTTGGATGGATCATTCGGAAGACGAAAATAACCAGCTCTCCCCGTCGGGGAATCGAACCCCGGTCTTCCGCGTGACAGGCGGAGATACTGTCCACTATACTAACGAGGAGCCGTGCATGCTGCCGTTTCCCCCCCAACTGACGGCACTGCACTGACATAACTAAACAATGCATGGCTTCTTCTGACGCAGACCCAGCCCTAGCACCGTAAAATTTCTGATGGACCCATCATTAGCTGAAGTCGCATAACACTTGGAACACTACCCGTAGCAGGGGTCATTGTTTGGACTCTTTTTTTTTTTTTTTTTTTAAATTGCGCTTTAAACAAAAAGTATTGCGTCAATGCAACTGAACAACATTAATTAGGAACACAGTGCGTCAAAAAGCAAAATGACAGTTAAAGGCATTTCGTTATTGAACTCTTTGATGACATCATTCAGCTAAGTTCAGTTTAAATAGTATCTGTGCAATAATTTGCAATCAAGTCAACGATATCGCTGTACATGAAGTGTCCCCAGCTCCGCCTGCCAGAAGCGACAGAGGGAAGAAACCAAAACTCGATCGGTGAAAGGATGGAGAAAAAACCCGGTGAGAAACCAGGCTCAGTCGGGGAGACAGTTCTCCCCTTGTCAGACGAAACCAGTAGATCAGCTCCAGGCTGCAGGAATGTCAGACTGTGCAGAAGAATCATCTGTTTCCTGTGGTCTTGTCCAGGTGGTCTTTACAGGGGATTTGTATCTGCGGCTCATCTAGTTGTCACGGTCTCCGCTGTGTTTCTGGGCCATAGAGGTCCTTTCTAGGTGTTGATCCACCATCTTCTCTGGATACGGACTGGATCTGGTGGCTACGGTGACCTCGGAATAAGGGATTTCTTTAAAAGACTTTTTTTTTCATATAAGATTTTATCCAACTTTTCAGATAGAGGCATGAGAAAGAGATTGCCTTGATTGGGCTTTTGGTTATTGGTGGACTGAGAGGACTTTTTTGAGTTTTACTCCTCCCTTTTGGAGTAGGGGGGGGGGTGCTGACGAAACACATGTGGGCAGGCATTGTCACCCTTGATGACCCTTGGCGAGCGTAGTAGTTTAACAGAGGCAGCGCACAGGCCCGAGGGTTTGGAGACACAGCTCGAGTTTCTCTTCATTGTCGCATAAATCTTTCGCCTTTTACTAAAGATTTCCGTGGAGGGGAACTTTTGCGAGTGACCTGTATTTTTGGGTGCTCTGCTCACAGCAGAGCTACATCGAAATGTCAAGAGCAGAATCAGTTTGACCGTCCGGCAGCATGCTGCGAGAGGGCTTGCCACTGGTCATCATCTGAATAGGCACTCTCTGCGTTTGACCACTTCGTGTTTATTTAGCCGGATGGGAAGGCAGCGCTTTCTTGTACGTGACGGGATGCAAATTCTTGAAGGCTCTCTTTAGTGACGGGTCCAAACAAAGATCTCATCTGCTCCTCTAGCCCTATCGGCGACTCGTGCACTTCGAGCCTTCTTAGTGACGGCGCAAGTTGCTGACTGCTGACTGCGTTGGTGGTATAGTGGTGAGCATAGCTGCCTTCCAAGCAGTTGACCCGGATTCTATTCCCGGCCAACGCATGTCCTTTGGCTCGGGCTGACGTCGAAGCAGAACTCCCTCTGTGACCTGTGCCTCCACCCAAAACTTTTGGATGGAATAATTTCTGATGGACCCGTCATTAGCTGAAGTCGCATAACACTTGGAACACTACCCGTAGCAGGGGTCATTGTTTGGACTCTTTTTTTTTTTTTTTTTTTTTAAATTGCGCTTTAAACAAAAAGTATTGCGTCAATGCAACTGAACAACATTAATTAGGAACACAGTGCGTCAAAAAGCAAAATGACAGTTAAAGGCATTTCGTTATTGAACTCTTTGATGACATCATTCAGCTAAGTTCAGTTTAAATAGTATCTGTGCAATAATTTGCAATCAAGTCAACGATATCGCTGTACATGAAGTGTCCCCAGCTCCGCCTGCCAGAAGCGACAGAGGGAAGAAACCAAAACTCGATCGGTGAAAGGATGGAGAAAAAACCCGGTGAGAAACCAGGCTCAGTCGGGGAGACAGTTCTCCCCTTGTCAGACGAAACAGGTAGATTAGCTCCAGGCTGCAGGAATGTCAGACTGTGCAGAAGAATCATCTGTTTCCTGTGGTCTTGTCCAGGTGGTCTTTACAGGGGATTTGTATCTGCGGCTCATCTAGTTGTCACGGTCTCCGCTGTGTTTCTGGGCCATAGAGGTCCTTTCTAGGTGTTGATCCACCATCTTCTCTGGATACGGACTGGATCCGGGTGACTGAAGCGGATACAGACTGGATCTGGTGGCTACGGTGACCTCGGAATAAGGGATTTCTTTAAAAGACTTTTTTTTTCATATAAGATTTTATCCAACTTTTCAGATAGAGGCATGAGAAAGAGATTGCCTTGATTGGGCTTTTGGTTATTATAGGCACTCTCTGCGTTTGACCACTTCGTGTTTATTTAGCCGGATGGGAAGGCAGCGCTTTCTTGTACGTGACGGGATGCAAATTCTTGAAGGCTCTCTTTAGTGACGGGTCCAAACAAAGATCTCATCTGCTCCTCTAGCCCTATCGGCGACTCGTGCACTTCGAGCCTTCTTAGTGACGGCGCAAGTTGCTGACTGCTGACTGCGTTGGTGGTATAGTGGTGAGCATAGCTGCCTTCCAAGCAGTTGACCCCGGATTCGATTCCCGGCCATCGCATATGCTTTGGCTCGGGCTGACGTCGAAGCAGAACTCCCTCTGTGACCTGTGCCTCCACCCAAAACTTTTGGATGGAATAATTTCGGATGGACCCATCATTAGCTGAAGTCGCATAACACTTGCAACACTACCGGTAGCAGGGGTCATTGTTTGGACTCTTTTTTTTTTTTTTTTTTTTTTTTTTAATTGCGCTTTAAACAAAAAGTATTGTGTCAATGCAACTGAACAACATTTATTAGGAACACAGTGCGTCAATAAAGCTACTGACTTCCGCCTGCGTTGGTGGTATAGTGGTGAGCATAGCTGCCTTCCAAGCAGTTGACCCGGGTTCGATTCCCGGCCAACGCATGTCCTTTGGCTCGGGCTGACGTCGAAGCAGAACTCCTTCTGTGACCTGCGACTCCAACCAAACATTTTGGATGGATCATTCGGAAGACGAAAAGAACCAGCTCTCCCCGTCGGGGAATCGAACCCCGGTCTTCCGCGTGACAGGCGGAGATACTGTCCACTATACTAACGAGGAGCTGTGCATGCTGCCGTTTCCCCCCCAACTGACGGCACTGCACTGACATAACTAAACAATGCATGGCTTCTTCTGACGCAGACCCAGCCCTAGCACCGTAAAATTTCTGATGGACCCATCATTAGCTGAAGTCGCATAACACTTGGAACACTACCCGTAGCAGGGGTCATTGTTTGGACTCTTTTTTTTTTTTTTTTTTTTTTTAAATTGCGCTTTAAACAAAAAGTATTGCGTCAATGCAACTGAACAACATTAATTAGGAACACAGTGCGTCAAAAAGCAAAATGACAGTTAAAGGCATTTCGTTATTGAACTCTTTGATGACATCATTCAGCTAAGTTCAGTTTAAATAGTATCTGTGCAATAATTTGCAATCAAGTCAACGATATCGCTGTACATGAAGTGTCCCCAGCTCCGCCTGCCAGAAGCGACAGAGGCAAGAAACCAAAACTCGATCGGTGAAAGGATGGAGAAAAAACCCGGTGAGAAACCAGGCTCAGTCGGGGAGACAGTTCTCCCCTTGTCAGACGAAACAGGTAGATTAGCTCCAGGCTGCAGGAATGTCAGACTGTGCAGAAGAATCATCTGTTTCCTGTGGTCTTGTCCAGGTGGTCTTTACAGGGGATTTGTATCTGCGGCTCATCTAGTTGTCACGGTCTCCGCTGTGTTTCTGGGCCATAGAGGTCCTTTCTAGGTGTTGATCCACCATCTTCTCTGGATACGGACTGGATCCGGGTGACTGAAGCGGATACAGACTGGATCTGGTGGCTACGGTGACCTCGGAATAAGGGATTTCTTTAAAAGACTTTTTTTTTCATATAAGATTTTATCCAACTTTTCAGATAGAGGCATGAGAAAGAGATTGCCTTGATTGGGCTTTTGGTTATTATAGGCACTCTCTGCGTTTGACCACTTCGTGTTTATTTAGCCGGATGGGAAGGCAGCGCTTTCTTGTACGTGACGGGATGCAAATTCTTGAAGGCTCTCTTTAGTGACGGGTCCAAACAAAGATCTCATCTGCTCCTCTAGCCCTATCGGCGACTCGTGCACTTCGAGCCTTCTTAGTGACGGCGCAAGTTGCTGACTGCTGACTGCGTTGGTGGTATAGTGGTGAGCATAGCTGCCTTCCAAGCAGTTGACCCCGGATTCGATTCCCGGCCAACGCATATGCTTTGGCTCGGGCTGACGTCGAAGCAGAACTCCCTCTGTGACCTGTGCCTCCACCCAAAACTTTTGGATGGAATAATTTCGGATGGACCCATCATTAGCTGAAGTCGCATAACACTTGCAACACTACCGGTAGCAGGGGTCATTGTTTGGACTCTTTTTTTTTTTTTTTTTTTTTTTTTTAATTGCGCTTTAAACAAAAAGTATTGTGTCAATGCAACGGAACAACATTTATTAGGAACACAGTGCGTCAATAAAGCTACTGACTTCCGCCTGCGTTGGTGGTATAGTGGTGAGCATAGCTGCCTTCCAAGCAGTTGACCCGGGTTCGATTCCCGGCCAACGCATGTCCTTTGGCTCGGGCTGACGTCGAAGCAGAACTCCTTCTGTGACCTGCGACTCCAACCAAACTTTTTGGATGGATCATTCGGAAGACGAAAAGAACCAGCTCTCCCCGTCGGGGAATCGAACCCCGGTCTTCCGCGTGACAGGCGGAGATACTGTCCACTATACTAACGAGGAGCCGTGCATGCTGCCGTTTCCCCCCCAACTGACGGCACTGCACTGACATAACTAAACAATGCATGGCTTCTTCTGACGCAGACCCAGCCCTAGCACCGTAAAATTTCTGATGGACCCATCATTAGCTGAAGTCGCATAACACTTGGAACACTACCCGTAGCAGGGGTCATTGTTTGGACTCTTTTTTTTTTTTTTTTAAATTGCGCTTTAAACAAAAAGTATTGCGTCAATGCAACTGAACAACATTAATTAGGAACACAGTGCGTCAAAAAGCAAAATGACAGTTAAAGGCATTTCGTTATTGAACTCTTTGATGACATCATTCAGCTAAGTTCAGTTTAAATAGTATCTGTGCAATAATTTGCAATCAAGTCAACGATATCGCTGTACATGAAGTGTCCCCAGCTCCGCCTGCCAGAAGCGACAGAGGGAAGAAACCAAAACTCGATCGGTGAAAGGATGGAGAAAAAACCCGGTGAGAAACCAGGCTCAGTCGGGGAGACAGTTCTCCCCTTGTCAGACGAAACCAGTAGATCAGCTCCAGGCTGCAGGAATGTCAGACTGTGCAGAAGAATCATCTGTTTCCTGTGGTCTTGTCCAGGTGGTCTTTACAGGGGATTTGTATCTGCGGCTCATCTAGTTGTCACGGTCTCCGCTGTGTTTCTGGGCCATAGAGGTCCTTTCTAGGTGTTGATCCACCATCTTCTCTGGATACGGACTGGATCCGGGTGACTGAAGCGGATACAGACTGGATCAATCAAGTCAACGATATCGCTGTACATGAAGTGTCCCCAGCTCCGCCTGCCAGAAGCGACAGAGGCAAGAAACCAAAACTCGATCGGTGAAAGGATGGAGAAAAAACCCGGTGAGAAACCAGGCTCAGTCGGGGAGACAGTTCTCCCCTTGTCAGACGAAACAGGTAGATTAGCTCCAGGCTGCAGGAATGTCAGACTGTGCAGAAGAATCATCTGTTTCCTGTGGTCTTGTCCAGGTGGTCTTTACAGGGGATTTGTATCTGCGGCTCATCTAGTTGTCACGGTCTCCGCTGTGTTTCTGGGCCATAGAGGTCCTTTCTAGGTGTTGATCCACCATCTTCTCTGGATACGGACTGGATCCGGGTGACTGAAGCGGATACACACTGTAAAAATTTTTGCCGTTAAATAACAGTAATTTTCTGGCAGCAGGGGTGCCAGTAAAGTACTGTTAATTTACAGCTCTTAACCATTAATTTACCACTCTTATTTTTTAACAGTATTTTACCGTAAATTCTACCATGGAAATTAACTCCACTCCCACTGCTTCAAACAGTTCGAGTTTTTAAAACTAGCATTCCTACGATGTTAGTACTATGAACATATTTCATTTGAGTCCACTGAGAAGGAATATTTCTTACACTTAATGTGCAGTAATAAAGTAACTAAATACATGACTTTTACTCAAATCACTGCGGCTCATTGTCAGCTGTATTACACATGTATGTGCTGAAATACTCAACACAGAGATCATCACTGTATCAGCAACTCCACATTTACTGTCTTTATATAAAGCAGCAGAAGATCAGAATTTGTAGCTCATCATTGACTGAAGCACCGGCTCTACTCTCCAGCACAATGGTGAACAACAAAACTACATTAAACTAACAGATCTCTCTTGTGCAAACACACATTAATACAGTCAAGTTCAGTTTTTACTCTCATTATCAGTGTATGACTTTGCCTATTTTTTTTCTATGGATGTTCACAAATATTTTAGTTAAATTAACTTTTTTTTCATTTGGTAAATCTGACGTTTACATTTTACAGTATATTACTGTTTTTCCTTGACTTGACGGCAAAAAACTGTAGAAAAACACTTTTTTTGCTGGCAACCATTAATTTACGGCAAGAAACAGTAGAAAAACAGTTATTTACTGGCAGCAGGGGTGCCAGTAAATAACTGTTTTTTTACAGTTTGTTTCCTGTAAATTAATTACAGTTTATTACTGTTAAATTATGTTTCATGCTGTTTTTTCTTCATCTTAAATCTTTAACCTTTTAAACCCCACAAGAAAATCCTCAGTTTTAAATGAACACTTATAATGTGTGCACACTACAGAGTGTTTGAGTAACACTGAATCAGTGAAGTTAATGAGATAATTCGGTGATTAATTGATGATTGAGCATTAGTGATAAACACCTGCAGAATCACTGAAGGAAAGAGAAACACAAGATCTACAAATGACTTCAGCCACAGCCTTAAATGAAATCAACTGAATAAAAGAATACATCAAATCTCTCAAGATCTGATTAAACAACTACTAAAACAGCTTCACCAGATTCACATTACTAACCAGACTGACTTTATTTCTGTCAGATGTCTACAGAAGAACTTATGGAGAGTTAAATAGGTTTAGGTGTTTTTTTCACTACCATGATGGAGATCAGTGTTTACTTTAGTTGAGCTCTTGAACGTGACTTTTCAACAACTAAGGTTTTTTTTTTTTTCTACATGCTGTAACAATGCGCTTTTGGAACCTGTTATAGCAAAACAAAAGTACACAGAAGAAAAAAAATCTGATATTGTTGTTTATAGATTGACAAGAACAAATACTATTATTTCTGATCTAATCCCGTGTCTCTTCTCTTATTGAATATTGATACTACTGTTAAGAAAATTTCACTCATAATAAAAAAAAAAACCTTAGCTGAAATTTAGACAGAAATATCAAGAATCAGCGTATGAATCACAACAATGGTGACAATCCACAAAATAAATGAAAAGATCAGTTCTGAACATCACAACACATGCTACTTAAAACTTAAAACAAATGCAAAATTATAAGCACATAAGAATTCAAGAAAATAAGTGAACAATTCAGGGGCATAATTTATTCATGCCGCAATGCATGCTGGGAATCATGGATGAGTTTTATCCTGTGCTGGTACCCAGCATGCATTGCATCATGAACCTTTTGATTGTCACCATTGTTGAGATTCATATGCTGATTGTTGATTTCTCTCTTTGAGTGTTGTGGGGACTGCTGCCCGAAATACTTTTTAACTGAAACTAGTCGTTAAATCCATAAATACTGGTTATCACACTACTTTTCAATCTTACAAAATTGAAGTGTCATTCACTCAAATATTTCAACACCAAATTAATATTTGATTATCATAGTAACACTTTAAGTCAGTCTAGTAGATCATGCCTGTTAGAAACAACCATAATCACTTGACTATCAAAATTAATACTGCTGTAACAGATGCATCATAAAGATACAAATACAGCAATGAAACAAAATATAAAGTGCAAAAGTCAATGGTCAGGAGCCCAACTAAAGCAAACACTGATCTCCAAAATGGTGACGCTAAACGAAACAGTAACATTATCATCTAAATCTCGTTAATTCTCAGTAAGATCTTTTGATCTCTGTTCTCTGATCTGACAGAAATAAAGTCAGTCTGGTTAGTAATGTGTGAAGTTGGTGAAGCTGTTTGTTGATCGTTTAAATCTTTAGTTGATTTCATCTAAGGCTGTGGCTGAAGTCAGTTGTATTTCAAATGTTTGTCTTGTTGTTTTTTTTTCTTCAGTGATTCTACTCATTAACAGCAGCTGTTGATCAGTGTCTGAATTCACTCATTAGTGTTCATTCTCTCTGTCAGGAGGATTATATTAGTAAACTCATGTGGAATAGTGAATGAGGGTGTAGGGTGTGATTTGAAACACAGCCGCTGAGTGTCGACTTTGAATGTTGTTAATTTACGATATATAGCAGCAGGCTACTTCTCGAAAACGATGAATATTACCCAGAATGCACTGTTTTAATGTGTAGCAGGGTGAAGTGTTACCGGTGTTGATTATTGGCTAGTGTCATGTGAAAACGTTGAGCCTATCAGCAGTCTGCTGTCACGATATAAAAAGAGGACGTTTTTGTCACTTGGGATGCGTTGTCACCCGTACCGCCCCTTTACGGAAGTTGGCACTTATGAATGGGAGAGTATCTGGAGTGCCGCCTCTGCGTTCTGCTGCTGTGTAGGCTGCCCCTGGCTTTGAGCTCGTCAATGAACAAACTACTGCATGTTATCGTTAGCGACTGTGCATAGTACCGTGTTATGAACATCTTCCGGTATGTATGAGGGCTATTTGTATGGTTTGCCTCTTTCTTTTTGTTGTTTTATTAGTAATTGTTCTGTTTCATGTTCGACAGATTGAGTGACAGGATCAAGGGTTTCACCTTTATATTATGAGACAAGATGCGCGTCTATTGATGTAACGCACTGCTGCCTTGCCTGGGCTGATTCCGGTCGTCTTTTTGTTGGAGTGAACTTTTTTTCTTTTTTGGCGAGCCTGGACGATTCCTCGCCAAAGAGTGAAAGTAAAAGCGTGGCTGTTTCTCGTTTGCCCTGTGAGTGTGCGGGCGATCGTGGCCTCACTTATTTTTGTGAACTGACTGTGTACTTTTTTGTTCTCTCTTTATTTTACTTTTTTTTATTTCTGTCCTAAGGAAGGTGTATAGAGGAGGGGTTAGCCGCTGTTTAACGGGGTTCACGTTGAGTGTTGTGCTTATTGTGTGACCTTACTTCACCAGAGTGTGTGTGTGGGTATTAAGCGTGTTGTGTGTGTGTGTGTGTGAATTGAGGGTCACAGCAGGCCATCTCCCTCCCTTAAGCTTTCTTGTGTATTTGTATTATGTTGTATCCATTTTTTTTTTTTTATTGAAGTGTTGTAAAGTGTTTATTTTTTTTCTTTTGTTGACACGTGAATATTTAGCCCTTGATGGTAATGTATTGATGATTTTAAATTTTGTATTGAATAAAGCTGCTTCATTTTTTTGTACTCCCAGGCCTATGTCTCTCTGCTCACCCATTTTTCGGTAACGAACCTGTGCGCCCCCCTGTCTTGGGGCTGGCAGTTCCCGGTATATATACCGGGTGGCGTAGTTGAACGTTATATAATTGTTGTTGCTTTATACAGTTCCTTCCAGTACCTGACGCCACTGGCCACATTTGGCGTAGTCGGCAGGGTCTCCATATTTTGGGTGAGCTTGTATTTTGAGAAGTGAGTCTGGGAGTGCTTTTGAGGCAGTATATTTTTTGTTGGTATTGTATGGTTGAAAAATATACATGTACATTTCTCCCCCCCTCTTTTTCTTTTCTCTTTCTTTCCTAAAGGCAAGGCAGCGGTGTGTTATTTGTGTAAAATCTCCTCGGTGTTGTGGTGAGTAGTGATGGAAGGGGAGTTACAAGAATTAAGGGAATTGGTAGCACAGCTAAAGGCTGATAATGAGAAATTGCGCCAAGAACGTGTATGTGCCCCAATGTTGTCAAATAATGGTGTTTCTAGTGTTGCAGAGGCTCCCGCCACCGTGTCCCAACCCGTGAGTGCTGGTGCCACCTCAGCTGAGAGGTTTGTGTTTGTACCTCGTGATCGGCGATGTCCAAAATTTAACGGCCGGGCTGGCATCAGCATTGACGAATGGGTTGAGGAAGTTCAGGCGTGTATGCAGGTGCGCCATCTTTCTATTGCTGATCGAGCGTTTTTTGTATTTGACCATTTGGAGGGGGAAGCACGGGAGGAGATTAGGCATCAACCTAGTGTTGAACGAGGGGATTGCGATAAAATTATTTCCGCATTGAGGGAATTGTATGGCTGTTCTCAGTCATATGTGGCTCTGCAGGAGGCATTTTTTTCTCGTAAACAACGTGAGGGGGAGACCCTATTAGAGTTTTCTTTAGCTTTGATGGGCCTTTGGAAGTCTGTTGAAGAAAAGTCCCCTTATGCTATGCCAAATTCAGAAACCCTTGTGCGTGACCAATTTGTAGAACATGTGATAGATAGCGCCTTACGTCGTGAGTTGAAACAATTGGTACGTCGCTTACCCTCCTCCAGTTTGTTAGAGGTCCGTAGTGAGGCTCTTAGGTGGGAGAGAGAGGGGTTGCCGGGGGGTGATCGCCGTCGAAGCCAGTCGGTTCCTTTGGTTCCCGTTATGCAGTATGGGGTACAGGGGGGATCATCGTTAGATGCCCGTGGTGCCTCAATGGTTGAGCTAAGTGAGTTAAGGGATCTGTTGAAATCACAGCAAGCCCAATTAAATCAGCTCTCTAAAAGTGTGACTCGGCTCCAGATGGTGGCTGAGTGTAGTCAAGCCCCTCGTGCACGTAGTCAATCTCCACACCCACGGAATCACTCTTCTCGTGGCAATACCATAATTTGTCGACGGTGTCAGCGACCTGGCCATTTTGCCAGGGAGTGTGACGGGGAACGTGTTCCTCCTCACCCTCCATCTTCTCGTATGGTCCCTCCTGTGGCTGGAGGTGGGCAGCCTTTTGCACAGCAGTTGTCGGAAAACTAGCACCCGCCGGGCTGCAGAGTCACAGCTCGGTTGGGGTAGATGGTGGCTCAAAGATTCTTCAGGGTTCTCGTTCAGTATCATCTTTAATGTCGTCATGTCCCCATTTGGTAGTTTGCATTGGTGGGGTTCAGGTGCCCTGCCTTATAGACACTGGCTCCATGGTTTCTACAATAACGGAGAGTTGTTTCTTACAAAATTTTGAACCGTGGGGTCAGGATCGTCTTCGGTCATGCCAGTGGTTGCAACTTCGTGCTGCCAACGGGTTGGACATCCCCTACATTGGTTATATGGAGTTGGATGTCGAACTCTGTGGCAGGTTAGTGCCAGGATGCGGGGTGCTGGTTGTCCGAGATCCTCCTGGGGGCTTGTGTTCCCAGGCACCGGGAGTTCTGGGAATGAATGTTCTCAGCCGATGTTACCAGGAGCTCTTTGGGCAGCATGGCTCTTCTCTTTTTGAATCTCCCTCATTGGTTAAGGTACCCAGTATTGTAACAGAGGCATTTCAATATTGTCATAAGGTATGCTCCCAGTCTTATTCTACTCGTGCGGGGTCAGTTAGGGTACGCGGTCGTAGGGTACAACGCATCCCAGGTGGCATGTTACAACTAGTTACAGCAACTTGTTCAGAGCAGTTCTTGCATGACACTGTGCTGTTTGAGCCCCCTGAATCTGGCCTGCCAGCTGGATTGTTGGCCTCACCATCGTTGGTGCAGGTAAATCGAGGTATTGTTTCGGTGCCAGTGGTGAATGTGGGAACCACTGACATTGTGCTTTACCCACGCACTCATTTAGGAACTTTAACTAGTGTTTATGTTGTCAGTTTACCATCAGGGGTTACGGAGGTTAAAACTATCTCTGCTACCGTTAACGTGCAGGTCTCTCATGAGTTGCCTACGGTTGAAGAGCAGATAAAGGCTACTGATTTGTCTGTGTTGTCACTGGAGGATCAAGAACGTGTTCAGGCTCTGCTCTGGCAGTACCAGTCGGTGTTTTCTGTACATGAGGGGGATTTGGGGTGTACTACCCTGTTGTCGCATGAGATCCCACTGATGGATGATACCCCAGTTCGGCAGCGGTACCGTCGAATACCCCCATCGGAGTATGAGGTGGTAAAGGCCCATATCAATATGTTGTTGGAGGCTAAGGTGATACGCGAGAGTTGTAGCCCTTACGCATCCCCTATAGTTCTTGTCAAGAAAAAGGACGGTAGTCTGCGGATGTGCGTAGACTACCGTCAGTTGAATGCGAGAACTAGAAAGGATGCGTTTCCTCTTCCTCGTATTGAGGAGTCATTAGATTCACTGACAGGGGCCCGTTGGTTTTCCACCATGGATTTAGCTAGCGGATACAATCAGGTCCCTGTCAGTGAACAAGATCGGCTTAAGACTGCATTTTGTACGCCATTCGGCTTATTTGAATGGAATCGCATGCCTTTTGGCCTTTGCAACGCACCTAGTACGTTTCAGCGTTTAATGCAGCGTTTATTCGGTGATCAACAGTGTCAGTCATTGTTACTGTATCTGGATGATATTGTAATTTTTTCATCTTCAGTCAAACAACATCTGGAACGACTGGAGCTTGTTTTGAGTAGGTTGCAGTGCGAAGGTCTTAAGGCAAAGTTAGAGAAATGCGCTTTCTTTCGTTCGGAAGTCACATATTTGGGTCATGTGATTTCAGCCGATGGTGTTTCCACCGACCCCAAGAAGATTGAGGCTGTGGCCCAGTGGCCACAACCTACTAGTGTGTCAGAGCTTCGCTCCTTCTTGGGCTTTGCGAGTTATTACCGCCGTTTTGTGGAGGGGTTTGCTAAATTGGCAGCCCCTCTACATCGGCTGGTTGCAGAGTTTGGTGGCACAAAGTCTCGGAAGAGAGCAGAGCCAGGTTTTGCAAGTGGCTGGACTACCCACTGTCAGAGAAGTTTTGAGAGTTTGAAGGGTAAGCTCATTTCTGCTCCGGTGCTCTGTTATGCAGATTTTTCCCTCCCTTTTATTTTGGAGGTGGACGCTAGCCTGGGTGGGTTAGGTGCAGTCCTTTCCCAGGAGCAGGGTGGCAAAGTAAGACCTGTGGCATATGCAAGCCGTGGCCTAAGACCCACAGAACGTAATATGTCAAACTATAGTTCTATGAAACTAGAGTTTCTGGCATTAAAGTGGGCCATGGCTGAGAAATTTAGAGAATATCTATTAGGCCATAAATGTGTGGTGTATACTGATAACAATCCTCTCAGCCATCTGACCTCAGCTAAATTGGGGGCTACAGAGCAGCGCTGGGCATCACAGCTTGCTTGTTTTGATTTTGAAGTTAAGTATCGGCCTGGGAGGTGTAATAAGAATGCAGACGCCTTGTCTCGTCAGAATCCACCCGTACTGGAAGTGGCAGGTAGCCTGTTCCCAGGTACAGGGGTTCCCGCTTCGGTACGTCAGGCTGTCGCTGTACCATTGGCTCCTGTTGCTTGTCAGGCCATGGTGACTGCCTTACCGGGTCATTCACTTGATCATATCGGGGGCTTACAAGAGGCTGACCCAGTAATCGGTGAGATTCTGGGGTTTTGGAGAAAGCAAGAGTTCCCTGGGCCTCTTGAGCGGCGGCAGCTTTCACAGGCTGCTCTAATTCTTCTTCGGCAGTGGGACCGCCTGGTGGAAAAGCAGGGAGTGATTTATCGTCGAATTTTTCGTCCTGATGGTGGGGATGAGATTTTGCAAGTAGTTCTACCTTCTGTACTGCAGCGTGACGTGTTGCAAGGGTTGCATCAAGAACACGGGCACCAGGGCATTGAACGCACTACTGAGTTAGTGCGTCAGCGGTGTTATTGGCCTGGTATGACAGCCAAGGTGGCACGATGGGTTCAGGAGTGTGAACGATGTCAAGTGGCCAAAGACACTGAACCGGTTGCCCGTAGTTTTATGGGACATTTGCTAGCGTCCCGGCCAAATGAAATCTTGGCCATCGATTTCACGTTGCTTGAAGCCTCTCGTTCAGGCTTGGAGAATGTTCTTGTAATGACGGATGTGTTTACGAAGTTCACTCTTGCTGTCCCTACTAGGGATCAACGGGCCGAGACTGTAGCACAAGTGCTGGTGTGTGAATGGTTCTATAAGTTTGGGGTACCTGTACGAATTCATTCTGATCAGGGCCGAAACTTTGAGTCCCTTCTGATCCAGCAATTGTGTAAGCTTTATGGGGTTGAGAAGTCTCGCACTACACCATACCACCCAGCTGGTAATGGTCAGTGTGAGCGCTTCAATAGAACATTGCATAACTTATTGCGCACCTTACCAGTTTCAAGGAAAAGAGACTGGGTGTCATGCCTCCCTCAGGTGCTCTTTTCATATAATACCACTCCACACCAGGCCACAGGTGAGTCCCCACACTTCCTTATGTTTGGTCAGGAGCCGCGGCTCCCCATCGATTTCCTGTTGGGCAGAGTGTCTGAGCCAGTGGCAGGTGAGGTGCATGAGTGGATTATGGAGCACCAGACACGGTTACAAGTAGCCTTTGATGGGGCAAGAGATCGTTTAAAGGTAGCCGCTGATCGTCGGAAAACATCTTTTGATCTGCGGGTCCATGACGCACCACTTGAGCAAGGGCAGCTGGTTTATCTCCGGGAATGTGGAAGGCAGGGCCGACACAAGATTCAGGACTTGTGGAGCTCTGTGGTGTATAGGGTGATAGAAGCGCCTAGGGTAGGTGGCTCGGTTTATACTATTGCACCGGTGGATGACGGGGGTAAGATCAAGCGGGTTCACCGGTCATTGTTAAAAGTTCAGGTTCAAGGGAGCCCTGTTCAAATACCCCGTGTCGCTCATGTGGTTGAACCAGAACAGAGTTTACAGGATAGTTTGGATGAGGTGGACTTGTGGGTAGCCTTGCCAGAGTCATCTCAGGCAACTTGCGTTCCTGTCCCTTTTGAAGGGTCAGTTGTGTGTGAGGGAGCTGTGGCTATAAATGGGCCAGGTCCTCCTTGCGAGGTGGAAATAAGTCAAGGTTCATCACTAGACTTGTCAGTTCTGAGTCAGCCGCGAGAGGCTGAGGTTTTGCCTCGTAAGTCAAGGAGGCCAACAGCTGGCCAACATTCAAATGTTCATCATTTGCCCAGAGCAGTTGGAGAAGCTGCAGAATGCATTAGGGTGCCCTCTGGTGCAATGTCTAGTGCAGTTTTAGCTGTTTTTAGGCCATGGGATTGACTCCAGGTTTGGGATTTATCGTCGGGGCGACGATTTATAATGTGGGGGTGGAATGTAGCAGGGTGAAGTGTTACCGGTGTTGATTATTGGCTAGTGTCATGTGAAAACGTTGAGCCTATCAGCAGTCTGCTGTCACGATATAAAAAGAGGACGTTTTTGTCACTTGGGATGCGTTGTCACCCGTACCGCCCCTTTACGGAAGTTGGCACTTATGAATGGGAGAGTATCTGGAGTGCCGCCTCTGCGTTCTGCTGCTGTGTAGGCTGCCCCTGGCTTTGAGCTCGTCAATGAACAAACTACTGCATGTTATCGTTAGCGACTGTGCATAGTACCGTGTTATGAACATCTTCCGGTATGTATGAGGGCTATTTGTATGGTTTGCCTCTTTCTTTTTGTTGTTTTATTAGTAATTGTTCTGTTTCATGTTCGACAGATTGAGTGACAGGATCAAGGGTTTCACCTTTATATTATGAGACAAGATGCGCGTCTATTGATGTAACGCACTGCTGCCTTGCCTGGGCTGATTCCGGTCGTCTTTTTGTTGGAGTGAACTTTTTTTCTTTTTTGGCGAGCCTGGACGATTCCTCGCCAAAGAGTGAAAGTAAAAGCGTGGCTGTTTCTCGTTTGCCCTGTGAGTGTGCGGGCGATCGTGGCCTCACTTATTTTTGTGAACTGACTGTGTACTTTTTTGTTCTCTCTTTATTTTACTTTTTTTTATTTCTGTCCTAAGGAAGGTGTATAGAGGAGGGGTTAGCCGCTGTTTAACGGGGTTCACGTTGAGTGTTGTGCTTATTGTGTGACCTTACTTCACCAGAGTGTGTGTGTGGGTATTAAGCGTGTTGTGTGTGTGTGTGTGTGAATTGAGGGTCACAGCAGGCCATCTCCCTCCCTTAAGCTTTCTTGTGTATTTGTATTATGTTGTATCCATTTTTTTTAATTTATTGAAGTGTTGTAAAGTGTTTATTTTTTTTCTTTTGTTGACACGTGAATATTTAGCCCTTGATGGTAATGTATTGATGATTTTAAATTTTGTATTGAATAAAGCTGCTTCATTTTTTTGTACTCCCAGGCCTATGTCTCTCTGCTCACCCATTTTTCGGTAACGAACCTGTGCGCCCCCCTGTCTTGGGGCTGGCAGTTCCCGGTATATATACCGGGTGGCGTAGTTGAACGTTATATAATTGTTGTTGCTTTATACAGTTCCTTCCAGTACCTGACGCCACTGGCCACAAATGAAAAACAGTATTTTACTGTCGAAATTTGGCCGTTTTTTAACAGCGATTTTTAACAGTGCAGACTGGATCTGGTGGCTACGGTGACCTCGGAATAAGGGATTTCTTTAAAAGACTTTTTTTTTCATATAAGATTTTATCCAACTTTTCAGATAGAGGCATGAGAAAGAGATTGCCTTGATTGGGCTTTTGGTTATTGGTGGACCGAGAGGACTTTTTTGAGTTTTACTCCTCCCTTTTGGAGTGGGGGGGGGGTGCTGACGAACTTTCGCGACCCATCATTAGCTGAAGTCGCATAACACTTGCAACACTACCCGTAGCAGGGGTCATTGTTTGGACTCTTTTTTTTTTTTTTTTTTTTTTTTTTAATTGCGCTTTAAACAAAAAGTATTGTGTCAATGCAACTGAACATCATTTATTAGGAACACAGTGCGTCAAAAAGCAAAATGACAGTTAAAGGCATTTCGTTATTGAACTCTTTGATGACATCATTCAGCTAAGTTCAGTTTAAATAGTATCTGTGCAATAATTTGCAATCAAGTCAACGATATCGCTGTACATGAAGTGTCCCCAGCTCCGCCTGCCAGAAGCGACAGAGGCAAGAAACCAAAACTCGATCGGTGAAAGGATGGAGAAAAAACCCGGTGAGAAACCAGGCTCTATCGGGGAGACAGTTCTCCCCTTGTCAGACGAAACAGGTAGATCAGCTCCAGGCTGCAGGAATGTCAGAAGAATCATCTGTTTCCTGTGGTCTTGTCCAGGTGGTCTTTACAGGGGATTTGTATCTGCGGCTCATCTAGTTGTCACGGTCTCCGCTGTGTTTCTGGGCCATAGAGGTCCTTTCTAGGTGTTGATCCACCATCTTCTCTGGATACGGACTGGATCCGGGTGACTGAAGTGGATACAGACTGGATCTGGTGGCTACGGTGACCTCGGAATAAGGGATTTCTTTAAAAGACTTTTTTTTTCATATAAGATTTTATCCAACTTTTCAGATAGAGGCATGAGAAAGAGATTGCCTTGATTGGGCTTTTGGTTATTATAGGCACTCTCTGCGTTTGACCACTTCATGTTTATTTAGCCGGATGGGAAGGCAGCGCTTTCTTGTACGTGACGGGATGCAAATTCTTGAAGGCTCTCTTTAGTGACGGGTCCAAACAAAGATCTCATCTGCTCCTCTAGCCCTATCGGCGACTCGTGCACTTCGAGCCTTCTTAGTGACGGCGCAAGTTGCTGACTGCTGACTGCGTTGGTGGTATAGTGGTGAGCATAGCTGCCTTCCAAGCAGTTGACCCGGATTCGATTCCCGGCCAACGCATGTCCTTTGGCTCGGGCTGACGTCGAAGCAGAACTCCCTCTGTGACCTGTGCCTCCACCCAAAACTTTTGGATGGAATAATTTCGGATGGACCCATCATTAGCTGAAGTCGCATAACACTTGGAACACTACCCGTAGCAGGGGTCATTGTTTGGACTCTTTTTTTTTTTTTTTAAATTGCGCTTTAAACAGAAAGTATTGCGTCAATGCAACTGAACAACATTAATTAGGAACACAGTGTGTCAAAAAGCAAAATGACAGTTAAAGGCATTTCGTTATTGAACTCTTTGATGACATCATTCAGCTAAGTTCAGTTTAAATAGTATCTGTGCAATAATTTGCAATCAAGTCAACGATATCGCTGTACATGAAGTGTCCCCAGCTCCGCCTGCCAGAAGCGACAGAGGCAAGAAACCAAAACTCGATCGGTGAAAGGATGGAGAAAAAACCCGGTGAGAAACCAGGCTCAATCGGGGAGACAGTTCTCCCCTTGTCAGACG
The DNA here is from genome assembly GCF_023724105.1 of Carassius gibelio. Classification (NCBI taxonomy): domain Eukaryota; kingdom Metazoa; phylum Chordata; class Actinopteri; order Cypriniformes; family Cyprinidae; genus Carassius; species Carassius gibelio. Next base: position 2,425,535 of record NC_068414.1, on the reverse strand, counting down.
AAACAGGTAGATCAGCTCCAGGCTGCAGGAATGTCAGACTGTGCAGAAGAATCATCTGTTTCCTGTGGTCTTGTTCAGGTGGTCTTTACAGGGGATTTGTATCTGCGGCTCATCTAGTTGTCACGGTCTCCGCTGTGTTTCTGGGCCATAGAGGTCCTTTCTAGGTGTTGATCCACCATCTTCTCTGGATACGGACTGGATCCGGGTGACTGAAGCGGATACAGACTGGATCTGGTGGCTACGGTGACCTCGGAATAAGGGATTTCTTTAAAAGACTTTTTTTTTCATATAAGATTTTATCCAACTTTTCAGATAGAGGCATGAGAAAGAGATTGCCTTGATTGGGCTTTTGGTTATTGGTGGACCGAGAGGACTTTTTTGAGTTTTACTCCTCCCTTTTGGAGTAGGGGGGGGGGGGTGCTGACGAAACACATGTGGGCAGGCATTGTCACCCTTGATGACCCTTGGCGAGCGTAGTAGTTTAACAGAGGCAGCGCACAGGCCCGAGGGTTTGGAGACACAGCTCGAGTTTCTCTTCATTGTCGCATAAATCTTTCGCCTTTTACTAAAGATTTCCGTGGAGGGGAACTTTTGCGATTGACCTGTATTTTTGGGTGCTCTGCTCACAGCAGAGCTACATCGAAATGTCAAGAGCAGAATCAGTTTGACAGTCCGGCAGCATGCTGCGAGAGGGCTTGCCACTGGTCATCGTCTGAATAGGCACTCTCTGCGTTTGACCACTTCGTGTTTATTTAGCCGGATGGGAAGGCAGCGCTTTTTTGTACGTGACGGGATGCAAATTCTTGAAGGCTCTCTTTAGTGACGGGTCCAAACAAAGATCTCATCTGCTCCTCTAGCCCTATCGGCGACTCGTGCACTTCGAGCCTTCTTAGTGACGGCGCAAGTTGCTGACTGCTGACTGCGTTGGTGGTATAGTGGTGAGCATAGCTGCCTTCCAAGCAGTTGACCCGGATTCGATTCCCGGCCAACGCATGTCCTTTGGCTCGGGCTGACGTCGAAGCAGAACTCCCTCTGTGACCTGTGCCTCCACCCAAAACTTTTGGATGGAATAATTTCGGATGGACCCATCATTAGCTGAAGTCGCATAACACTTGCAACACTACCCGTAGCAGGGGTCATTGTTTGGACTCTTTTTTTTTTTTTTTTTTTTTTTTTTAATTGCGCTTTAAACAAAAAGTATTGTGTCAATGCAACTGAACATCATTTATTAGGAACACAGTGCGTCAAAAAGCAAAATGACAGTTAAAGGCATTTCGTTATTGAACTCTTTGATGACATCATTCAGCTAAGTTCAGTTTAAATAGTATCTGTGCAATAATTTGCAATCAAGTCAACGATATCGCTGTACATGAAGTGTCCCCAGCTCCGCCTGCCAGAAGCGACAGAGGCAAGAAACCAAAACTCGATCGGTGAAAGGATGGAGAAAAAACCCGGTGAGAAACCAGGCTCAGTCGGGGAGACAGTTCTCCCCTTGTCAGACGAAACAGGTAGATTAGCTCCAGGCTGCAGGAATGTCAGACTGTGCAGAAGAATCATCTGTTTCCTGTGGTCTTGTCCAGGTGGTCTTTACAGGGGATTTGTATCTGCGGCTCATCTAGTTGTCACGGTCTCCGCTGTGTTTCTGGGCCATAGAGGTCCTTTCTAGGTGTTGATCCACCATCTTCTCTGGATACGGACTGGATCCGGGTGACTGAAGCGGATACAGACTGGATCTGGTGGCTACGGTGACCTCGGAATAAGGGATTTCTTTAAAAGACTTTTTTTTTCATATAAGATTTTATCCAACTTTTCAGATAGAGGCATGAGAAAGAGATTGCCTTGATTGGGCTTTTGGTTATTGGTGGACCGAGAGGACTTTTTTGAGTTTTACTCCTCCCTTTTGGAGTAGGGGGGGGGGTGCTGACGAAACACATGTGGGCAGGCATTGTCACCCTTGATGACCCTTGGCGAGCGTAGTAGTTTAACAGAGGCAGCGCACAGGCCCGAGGGTTTGGAGACACAGCTCGAGTTTCTCTTCATTGTCGCATAAATCTTTCGCCTTTTACTAAAGATTTCCGTGGAGGAGAACTTTTGCGAGTGACCTGTATTTTTGGGTGCTCTGCTCACAGCAGAGCTACATCGAAATGTCAAGAGCAGAATCAGTTTGACCGTCCGGCAGCATGCTGCGAGAGGGCTTGCCACTGGTCATCGTCTGAATAGGCACTCTCTGCGTTTGACCACTTCGTGTTTATTTAGCCGGATGGGAAGGCAGCGCTTTCTTGTACGTGACGGGATGCAAATTCTTGAAGGCTCTCTTTAGTGACGGGTCCAAACAAAGATCTCATCTGCTCCTCTAGCCCTATCGGCGACTCGTGCACTTCGAGCCTTCTTAGTGACGGCGCAAGTTGCTGACTGCTGACTGCGTTGGTGGTATAGTGGTGAGCATAGCTGCCTTCCAAGCAGTTGACCCGGATTCGATTCCCGGCCAACGCATGTCCTTTGGCTCGGGCTGACGTCGAAGCAGAACTCCCTCTGTGACCTGTGCCTCCACCCAAAACTTTTGGATGGAATAATTTCGGATGGACCCATCATTAGCTGAAGTCGCATAACACTTGCAACACTACCCGTAGCAGGGGTCATTGTTTGGACTCTTTTTTTTTTTTTTTTTAATTGCGCTTTAAACAAAAAGTATTGTGTCAATGCAACTGAACAACATTTATTAGGAACACAGTGCGTCAAAAAGCAAAATGACAGTTAAAGGCATTTCGTTATTGAACTCTTTGATGACATCATTCAGCTAAGTTCAGTTTAAATAGTATCTGTGCAATAATTTGCAATCAAGTCAACGATATCGCTGTACATGAAGTGTCCCCAGCTCCGCCTGCCAGAAGCGACAGAGGCAAGAAACCAAAACTCGATCGGTGAAAGGATGGAGAAAAAACCCGGTGAGAAACCAGGCTCAATCGGGGAGACAGTTCTCCCCTTGTCAGACGAAACAGGTAGATCAGCTCCAGGCTGCAGGAATGTCAGACTGTGCAGAAGAATCATCTGTTTCCTGTGGTCTTGTCCAGGTGGTCTTTACAGGGGATTTGTATCTGCGGCTCATCTAGTTGTCACGGTCTCCGCTGTGTTTCTGGGCCATAGAGGTCCTTTCTAGGTGTTGATCCACCATCTTCTCTGGATACAGACTGGATCCGGGTGACTGAAGCGGATACAGACTGGATCTGGTGGCTACGGTGACCTCGGAATAAGGGATTTCTTTAAAAGACTTTTTTTTCATATAAGATTTTATCCAACTTTTCAGATAGAGGCATGAGAAAGAGATTGCCTTGATTGGGCTTTTGGTTATTATAGGCACTCTCTGCGTTTGACCACTTCGTGTTTATTTAGCCGGATGGGAAGGCAGCGCTTTCTTGTACGTGACGGGATGCAAATTCTTGAAGGCTCTCTTTAGTGACGGGTCCAAACAAAGATCTCATCTGCTCCTCTAGCCCTATCGGCGACTCGTGCACTTCGAGCCTTCTTAGTGACGGCGCAAGTTGCTGACTGCTGACTGCGTTGGTGGTATAGTGGTGAGCATAGCTGCCTTCCAAGCAATTGACCCGGATTCGATTCCCGGCCAACGCATGTCCTTTGGCTCGGGCTGACGTCGAAGCAGAACTCCCTCTGTGACCTGTGCCTCCACCCAAAACTTTTGGATGGAATAATTTCGGATGGACCCATCATTAGCTGAAGTCGCATAACACTTGGAACACTACCCGTAGCAGGGGTCATTGTTTGGACTCTTTTTTTTTTTTTTTTTAAATTGCGCTTTAAACAGAAAGTATTGCGTCAATGCAACTGAACAACATTAATTAGGAACACAGTGCGTCAAAAAGCAAAATGACAGTTAAAGGCATTTCGTTATTGAACTCTTTGATGACATCATTCAGCTAAGTTCAGTTTAAATAGTATCTGTGCAATAATTTGCAATCAAGTCAACGATATCGCTGTACATGAAGTGTCCCCAGCTCCGCCTGCCAGAAGCGACAGAGGCAAGAAACCAAAACTCGATCGGTGAAAGGATGGAGAAAAAACCCGGTGAGAAACCAGGCTCAATCGGGGAGACAGTTCTCCCCTTGTCAGACGAAACAGGTAGATCAGCTCCAGGCTGCAGGAATGTCAGACTGTGCAGAAGAATCATCTGTTTCCTGTGGTCTTGTCCAGGTGGTCTTTACAGGGGATTTGTATCTGCGGCTCATCTAGTTGTCACGGTCTCCGCTGTGTTTCTGGGCCATAGAGGTCCTTTCTAGGTGTTGATCCACCATCTTCTCTGGATACGGACTGGATCCGGGTGACTGAAGCGGATACAGACTGGATCTGGTGGCTACGGTGACCTCGGAATAAGGGATTTCTTTAAAAGACTTTTTTTTCATATAAGATTTTATCCAACTTTTCAGATAGAGGCATGAGAAAGAGATTGCCTTGATTGGGCTTTTGGTTATTGGTGGACCGAGAGGACTTTTTTGAGTTTTACTCCTCCCTTTTGGAGTAGGGGGGGGGGGTGCTGACGAAACACATGTGGGCAGGCATTGTCACCCTTGATGACCCTTGGCGAGCGTAGTAGTTTAACAGAGGCAGCGCACAGGCCCGAGGGTTTGGAGACACAGCTCGAGTTTCTCTTCATTGTCGCATAAATCTTTCGCCTTTTACTAAAGATTTCCGTGGAGGGGAACTTTTGCGAGTGACCTGTATTTTTGGGTGCTCTGCTCACAGCAGAGCTACATCGAAATGTCAAGAGCAGAATCAGTTTGACCGTCCGGCAGCATGCTGCGAGAGGGCTTGCCACTGGTCATCGTCTGAATAGGCACTCTCTGCGTTTGACCACTTCGTGTTTATTTAGCCGGATGGGAAGGCAGCGCTTTCTTGTACGTGACGGGATGCAAATTCTTGAAGGCTCTCTTTAGTGACGGGTCCAAACAAAGATCTCATCTGCTCCTCTAGCCCTATCGGCGACTCGTGCACTTCGAGCCTTCTTAGTGACGGCGCAAGTTGCTGACTGCTGACTGCGTTGGTGGTATAGTGGTGAGCATAGCTGCCTTCCAAGCAGTTGACCCGGATTCGATTCCCGGCCAACGCATGTCCTTTGGCTCGGGCTGACGTCGAAGCAGAACTCCCTCTGTGACCTGTGCCTCCACCCAAAACTTTTGGATGGAATAATTTCGGATGGACCCATCATTAGCTGAAGTCGCATAACACTTGCAACACTACCCGTAGCAGGGGTCATTGTTTGGACTCTTTTTTTTTTTTTTTTTTTTTTTTTTTTTAATTGCGCTTTAAACAAAAAGTATTGTGTCAATGCAACTGAACAACATTTATTAGGAACACAGTGCGTCAAAAAGCAAAATGACAGTTAAAGGCATTTCGTTATTGAACTCTTTGATGACATCATTCAGCTAAGTTCAGTTTAAATAGTATCTGTGCAATAATTTGCAATCAAGTCAACGATATCGCTGTACATGAAGTGTCCCCAGCTCCGCCTGCCAGAAGCGACAGAGGCAAGAAACCAAAACTCGATCGGTGAAAGGATGGAGAAAAAACCCGGTGAGAAACCAGGCTCAATCGGGGAGACAGTTCTCCCCTTGTCAGACGAAACAGGTAGATCAGCTCCAGGCTGCAGGAATGTCAGACTGTGCAGAAGAATCATCTGTTTCCTGTGGTCTTGTCCAGGTGGTCTTTACAGGGGATTTGTATTTGCGGCTCATCTAGTTGTCACGGTCTCCGCTGTGTTTCTGGGCCATAGAGGTCCTTTCTAGGTGTTGATCCACCATCTTCTCTGGATACAGACTGGATCCGGGTGACTGAAGCGGATACAGACTGGATCTGGTGGCTACGGTGACCTCGGAATAAGGGATTTCTTTAAAAGACTTTTTTTTCATATAAGATTTTATCCAACTTTTCAGATAGAGGCATGAGAAAGAGATTGCCTTGATTGGGCTTTTGGTTATTATAGGCACTCTCTGCGTTTGACCACTTCGTGTTTATTTAGCCGGATGGGAAGGCAGCGCTTTCTTGTACGTGACGGGATGCAAATTCTTGAAGGCTCTCTTTAGTGACGGGTCCAAACAAAGATCTCATCTGCTCCTCTAGCCCTATCGGCGACTCGTGCACTTCGAGCCTTCTTAGTGACGGCGCAAGTTGCTGACTGCTGACTGCGTTGGTGGTATAGTGGTGAGCATAGCTGCCTTCCAAGCAGTTGGAGAAAGCAGTGCGCATGTCCTTTGGCTCGGGCTGACGTCGAAGCAGAACTCCCTCTGTGACCTGTGCCTCCACCCAAAACTTTTGGATGGAATAATTTCGGATGGACCCATCATTAGCTGAAGTCGCATAACACTTGGAACACTACCCGTAGCAGGGGTCATTGTTTGGACTCTTTTTTTTTTTTTTTTTTTTTTTTAAATTGCGCTTTAAACAGAAAGTATTGCGTCAATGCAACTGAACAACATTAATTAGGAACACAGTGCGTCAAAAAGCAAAATGACAGTTAAAGGCATTTCGTTATTGAACTCTTTGATGACATCATTCAGCTAAGTTCAGTTTAAATAGTATCTGTGCAATAATTTGCAATCAAGTCAACGATATCGCTGTACATGAAGTGTCCCCAGCTCCGCCTGCCAGAAGCGACAGAGGGAAGAAACCAAAACTCGATCGGTGAAAGGATGGAGAAAAAACCCGGTGAGAAACCAGGCTCAATCGGGGAGACAGTTCTCCCCTTGTCAGACGAAACAGGTAGATCAGCTCCAGGCTGCAGGAATGTCAGACTGTGCAGAAGAATCATCTGTTTCCTGTGGTCTTGTCCAGGTGGTCTTTACAGGGGATTTGTATCTGCGGCTCATCTAGTTGTCACGGTCTCCGCTGTGTTTCTGGGCCATAGAGGTCCTTTCTAGGTGTTGATCCACCATCTTCTCTGGATACGGACTGGATCCGGGTGACTGAAGCGGATACAGACTGGATCTGGTGGCTACGGTGACCTCGGAATAAGGGATTTCTTTAAAAGACTTTTTTTTCATATAAGATTTTATCCAACTTTTCAGATAGAGGCATGAGAAAGAGATTGCCTTGATTGGGCTTTTGGTTATTGGTGGACCGAGAGGACTTTTTTGAGTTTTACTCCTCCCTTTTGGAGTAGGGGGGGGGGGGGTGCTGACGAAACACATGTGGGCAGGCATTGTCACCCTTGATGACCCTTGGCGAGCGTAGTAGTTTAACAGAGGCAGCGCACAGGCCCGAGGGTTTGGAGACACAGCTCGAGTTTCTCTTCATTGTCGCATAAATCTTTCGCCTTTTACTAAAGATTTCCGTGGAGGGGAACTTTTGCGAGTGACCTGTATTTTTGGGTGCTCTGCTCACAGCAGAGCTACATCGAAATGTCAAGAGCAGAATCAGTTTGACCGTCCGGCAGCATGCTGCGAGAGGGCTTGCCACTGGTCATCGTCTGAATAGGCACTCTCTGCGTTTGACCACTTCGTGTTTATTTAGCCGGATGGGAAGGCAGCGCTTTCTTGTACGTGACGGGATGCAAATTCTTGAAGGCTCTCTTTAGTGACGGGTCCAAACAAAGATCTCATCTGCTCCTCTAGCCCTATCGGCGACTCGTGCACTTCGAGCCTTCTTAGTGACGGCGCAAGTTGCTGACTGCTGACTGCGTTGGTGGTATAGTGGTGAGCATAGCTGCCTTCCAAGCAGTTGACCCGGATTCGATTCCCGGCCAACGCATGTCCTTTGGCTCGGGCTGACGTCGAAGCAGAACTCCCTCTGTGACCTGTGCCTCCACCCAAAACTTTTGGATGGAATAATTTCGGATGGACCCATCATTAGCTGAAGTCGCATAACACTTGCAACACTACCCGTAGCAGGGGTCATTGTTTGGACTCTTTTTTTTTTTTTTTTTTTTTTTTTTTTTAATTGCGCTTTAAACAAAAAGTATTGTGTCAATGCAACTGAACAACATTTATTAGGAACACAGTGCGTCAAAAAGCAAAATGACAGTTAAAGGCATTTCGTTATTGAACTCTTTGATGACATCATTCAGCTAAGTTCAGTTTAAATAGTATCTGTGCAATAATTTGCAATCAAGTCAACGATATCGCTGTACATGAAGTGTCCCCAGCTCCGCCTGCCAGAAGCGACAGAGGCAAGAAACCAAAACTCGATCGGTGAAAGGATGGAGAAAAAACCGGTGAGAAACCAGGCTCAATCGGGGAGACAGTTCTCCCCTTGTCAGACGAAACAGGTAGATCAGCTCCAGGCTGCAGGAATGTCAGACTGTGCAGAAGAATCATCTGTTTCCTGTGGTCTTGTCCAGGTGGTCTTTACAGGGGATTTGTATCTGCGGCTCATCTAGTTGTCACGGTCTCCGCTGTGTTTCTGGGCCATAGAGGTCCTTTCTAGGTGTTGATCCACCATCTTCTCTGGATACAGACTGGATCCGGGTGACTGAAGCGGATACAGACTGGATCTGGTGGCTACGGTGACCTCGGAATAAGGGATTTCTTTAAAAGACTTTTTTTTCATATAAGATTTTATCCAACTTTTCAGATAGAGGCATGAGAAAGAGATTGCCTTGATTGGGCTTTTGGTTATTATAGGCACTCTCTGCGTTTGACCACTTCGTGTTTATTTAGCCGGATGGGAAGGCAGCGCTTTCTTGTACGTGACGGGATGCAAATTCTTGAAGGCTCTCTTTAGTGACGGGTCCAAACAAAGATCTCATCTGCTCCTCTAGCCCTATCGGCGACTCGTGCACTTCGAGCCTTCTTAGTGACGGCGCAAGTTGCTGACTGCTGACTGCGTTGGTGGTATAGTGGTGAGCATAGCTGCCTTCCAAGCAGTTGACCCGGATTCGATTCCCGGCCAACGCATGTCCTTTGGCTCGGGCTGACGTCGAAGCAGAACTCCCTCTGTGACCTGTGCCTCCACCCAAAACTTTTGGATGGAATAATTTCGGATGGACCCATCATTAGCTGAAGTCGCATAACACTTGGAACACTACCCGTAGCAGGGGTCATTGTTTGGACTCTTTTTTTTTTTTTTTTAAATTGCGCTTTAAACAGAAAGTATTGCGTCAATGCAACTGAACAACATTAATTAGGAACACAGTGCGTCAAAAAGCAAAATGACAGTTAAAGGCATTTCGTTATTGAACTCTTTGATGACATCATTCAGCTAAGTTCAGTTTAAATAGTATCTGTGCAATAATTTGCAATCAAGTCAACGATATCGCTGTACATGAAGTGTCCCCAGCTCCGCCTGCCAGAAGCGACAGAGGCAAGAAACCAAAACTCGATCGGTGAAAGGATGGAGAAAAAACCCGGTGAGAAACCAGGCTCAATCGGGGAGACAGTTCTCCCCTTGTCAGACGAAACAGGTAGATCAGCTCCAGGCTGCAGGAATGTCAGACTGTGCAGAAGAATCATCTGTTTCCTGTGGTCTTGTCCAGGTGGTCTTTACAGGGGATTTGTATCTGCGGCTCATCTAATTGTCACGGTCTCCGCTGTGTTTCTGGGCCATAGAGGTCCTTTCTAGGTGTTGATCCACCATCTTCTCTGGATACGGACTGGATCCGGGTGACTGAAGCGGATACAGACTGGATCTGGTGGCTACGGTGACCTCGGAATAAGGGATTTCTTTAAAAGACTTTTTTTTTCATATAAGATTTTATCCAACTTTTCAGATAGAGGCATGAGAAAGAGATTGCCTTGATTGGGCTTTTGGTTATTGGTGGACCGAGAGGACTTTTTTGAGTTTTACTCCTCCCTTTTGGAGTAGGGGGGGGGGGGGGTGCTGACGAAACACATGTGGGCAGGCATTGTCACCCTTGATGACCCTTGGCGAGCGTAGTAGTTTAACAGAGGCAGCGCACAGGCCCGAGGGTTTGGAGACACAGCTCGAGTTTCTCTTCATTGTCGCATAAATCTTTCGCCATTTACTAAAGATTTCCGTGGAGGGGAACTTTTGCGAGTGACCTGTATTTTTGGGTGCTCTGCTCACAGCAGAGCTACATCGAAATGTCAAGAGCAGAATCAGTTTGACCGTCCGGCAGCATGCTGCGAGAGGGCTTGCCACTGGTCATCGTCTGAATAGGCACTCTCTGCGTTTGACCACTTCGTGTTTATTTAGCCGGATGGGAAGGCAGCGCTTTCTTGTACGTGACGGGATGCAAATTCTTGAAGGCTCTCTTTAGTGACGGGTCCAAACAAAGATCTCATCTGCTCCTCTAGCCCTATCGGCGACTCGTGCACTTCGAGCCTTCTTAGTGACGGCGCAAGTTGCTGACTGCTGACTGCGTTGGTGGTATAGTGGTGAGCATAGCTGCCTTCCAAGCAGTTGGAGAGAGCAGTGCGCATGTCCTTTGGCTCGGGCTGACGTCGAAGCAGAACTCCCTCTGTGACCTGTGCCTCCACCCAAAACTTTTGGATGGAATAATTTCGGATGGACCCATCATTAGCTGAAGTCGCATAACACTTGCAACACTACCCGTAGCAGGGGTCATTGTTTGGACTCTTTTTTTTATTATTTTTTTTTTTAATTGCGCTTTAAACAAAAAGTATTGTGTCAATGCAACTGAACAACATTTATTAGGAACACAGTGCGTCAATAAAGCTACTGACTTCAGCCTGCGTTGTTGGTATAGTGGTGAGCATAGCTGCCTTCCAAGCAGTTTTCCCGCGTTCGATTCCCGGCCAACGCATGTCCTTTGGCTCGGGCTGACGTCGAAGCAGAACTCCTTCTGTGACCTGCGAATCCAACCAAACATTTTGGATGGATCATTCGGAAGACGAAAAGAACCAGCTCTCCCCGTCGGGGAATCGAACCCCAGTCTTCCGCGTGACAGGCGGAGATACTGTCCACTATACTAACGAGGAGCCGTGCATGCTGCCGTTTCTCCCCCAACTGACGGCACTGCACTGACATAACTAAACAATGCATGGCTTCTTCTGACGCAGACCCAGCCCTAGCACCGTAAAATTTCTGATGGACCCATCATTAGCTGAAGTCGCATAACACTTGGAACACTACCCGTAGCAGGGGTCATTGTTTGGACTCTTTTTTTTGTTTTTTTTTAAATTGCGCTTTAAACAGAAAGTATTGCGTCAATGCAACTGAACAACATTAATTAGGAACATAGTGCGTCAAAAAGCAAAATGACAGTTAAAGGCATTTCGTTATTGAACTCTTTGATGACATCATTCAGCTAAGTTCAGTTTAAATAGTATCTGTGCAATAATTTGCAATCAAGTCAACGATATCGCTGTACATGAAGTGTCCCCAGCTCCGCCTGCCAGAAGCGACAGAGGGAAGAAACCAAAACTCGATCGGTGAAAGGATGGAGAAAAAACCCGGTGAGAAACCAGGCTCAATCGGGGAGACAGTTCTCCCCTTGTCAGACGAAACAGGTAGATCAGCTCCAGGCTGCAGGAATGTCAGACTGTGCAGAAGAATCATCTGTTTCCTGTGGTCTTGTCCAGGTGGTCTTTACAGGGGATTTGTATCTGCGGCTCATCTAGTTGTCACGGTCTCCGCTGTGTTTCTGGGCCATAGAGGTCCTTTCTAGGTGTTGATCCACCATCTTCTCTGTATACGGACTGGATCCGGGTGACTGAAGCGGATACAGACTGGATCTGGTGGCTACGGTGACCTCGGAATAAGGGATTTCTTTAAAAGACTTTTTTTTTCATATAAGATTTTATCCAACTTTTCAGATAGAGGCATGAGAAAGAGATTGCCTTGATTGGGCTTTTGGTTATTATAGGCACTCTCTGCGTTTGACCACTTCGTGTTTATTTAGCCGGATGGGAAGGCAGCGCTTTCTTGTACGTGACGGGATGCAAATTCTTGAAGGCTCTCTTTAGTGACGGGTCCAAACAAAGATCTCATCTGCTCCTCTAGCCCTATCGGCGACTCGTGCACTTCGAGCCTTCTTAGTGACGGCGCAAGTTGCTGACTGCTGACTGCGTTGGTGGTATAGTGGTGAGCATAGCTGCCTTCCAAGCAGTTGGAGAGAGCAGTGCGCATGTCCTTTGGCTCGGGCTGACGTCGAAGCAGAACTCCCTCTGTGACCTGTGCCTCCACCCAAAACTTTTGGATGGAATAATTTTGGATGGACCCATCATTAGCTGAAGTCGCATAACACTTGCAACACTACCCGTAGCAGGGGTCATTGTTTGGACTCTTTTTTTTTTTTTTTTTTTTTTTAATTGCGCTTTAAACAGAAAGTATTGCGTCAATGCAACTGAACAACATTAATTAGGAACACAGTGCGTCAAAAAGCAAAATGACAGTTAAAGGCATTTCGTTATTGAACTCTTTGATGACATCATTCAGCTAAGTTCAGTTTAAATAGTATCTGTGCAATAATTTGCAATCAAGTCAACGATATCGCTGTACATGAAGTGTCCCCAGCTCCGCCTGCCAGAAGCGACAGAGGGAAGAAACCAAAACTCGATCGGTGAAAGGATGGAGAAAAAACCCGGTGAGAAACCAGGCTCAATCGGGGAGACAGTTCTCCCCTTGTCAGACGAAACAGGTAGATCAGCTCCAGGCTGCAGGAATGTCAGACTGTGCAGAAGAATCATCTGTTTCCTGTGGTCTTGTCCAGGTGGTCTTTACAGGGGATTTGTATCTGCGGCTCATCTAGTTGTCACGGTCTCCGCTGTGTTTCTGGGCCATAGAGGTCCTTTCTAGGTGTTGATCCACCATCTTCTCTGTATACGGACTGGATCCGGGTGACTGAAGCGGATACAGACTGGATCTGGTGGCTACGGTGACCTCGGAATAAGGGATTTCTTTAAAAGACTTTTTTTTTTCATATAAGATTTTATCCAACTTTTCAGATAGAGGCATGAGAAAGAGATTGCCTTGATTGGGCTTTTGGTTATTATAGGCACTCTCTGCGTTTGACCACTTCGTGTTTATTTAGCCGGATGGGAAGGCAGCGCTTTCTTGTACGTGACGGGATGCAAATTCTTGAAGGCTCTCTTTAGTGACGGGTCCAAACAAAGATCTCATCTGCTCCTCTAGCCCTATCGGCGACTCGTGCACTTCGAGCCTTCTTAGTGACGGCGCAAGTTGCTGACTGCTGACTGCGTTGGTGGTATAGTGGTGAGCATAGCTGCCTTCCAAGCAGTTGACCCGGATTCGATTCCCGGCCAACGCATGTCCTTTGGCTCGGGCTGACGTCGAAGCAGAACTCCCTCTGTGACCTGTGCCTCCACCCAAAACTTTTGGATGGAATAATTTCGGATGGACCCATCATTAGCTGAAGTCGCATAACACTTGGAACACTACCCGTAGCAGGGGTCATTGTTTGGACTCTTTTTTTTTTTTTTTTAAATTGTGCTTTAAACAGAAAGTATTGCGTCAATGCAACTGAACAACATTAATTAGGAACACAGTGCGTCAAAAAGCAAAATGACAGTTAAAGGCATTTCGTTATTGAACTCTTTGATGACATCATTCAGCTAAGTTCAGTTTAAATAGTATCTGTGCAATAATTTGCAATCAAGTCAACGATATCGCTGTACATGAAGTGTCCCCAGCTCCGCCTGCCAGAAGCGACAGAGGCAAGAAACCAAAACTCGATCGGTGAAAGGATGGAGAAAAAACCCGGTGAGAAACCAGGCTCAATCGGGGAGACAGTTCTCCCCTTGTCAGACGAAACAGGTAGATCAGCTCCAGGCTGCAGGAATGTCAGACTGTGCAGAAGAATCATCTGTTTCCTGTGGTCTTGTCCAGGTGGTCTTTACAGGGGATTTGTATCTGCGGCTCATCTAGTTGTCACGGTCTCCGCTGTGTTTCTGGGCCATAGAGGTCCTTTCTAGGTGTTGATCCACCATCTTCTCTGGATACGGACTGGATCCGGGTGACTGAAGCGGATACAGACTGGATCTGGTGGCTACGGTGACCTCGGAATAAGGGATTTCTTTAAAAGACTTTTTTTTTCATATAAGATTTTATCCAACTTTTCAGATAGAGGCATGAGAAAGAGATTGCCTTGATTGGGCTTTTGGTTATTGGTGGACCGAGAGGACTTTTTTGAGTTTTACTCCTCCCTTTTGGAGTAGGGGGGGGGGGTGCTGACGAAACACATGTGGGCAGGCATTGTCACCCTTGATGACCCTTGGCGAGCGTAGTAGTTTAACAGAGGCAGCGCACAGGCCCGAGGGTTTGGAGACACAGCTCGAGTTTCTCTTCATTGTCGCATAAATCTTTCGCCTTTTACTAAAGATTTCCATGGAGGGGAACTTTTGCGAGTGACCTGTATTTTTGGGTGCTCTGCTCACAGCAGAGCTACATCGAAATGTCAAGAGCAGAATCAGTTTGACCGTCCGGCAGCATGCTGCGAGAGGGCTTGCCACTGGTCATCGTCTGAATAGGCACTCTCTGCGTTTGACCACTTCGTGTTTATTTAGCCGGATGGGAAGGCAGCGCTTTCTTGTACGTGACGGGATGCAAATTCTTGAAGGCTCTCTTTAGTGACGGGTCCAAACAAAGATCTCATCTGCTCCTCTAGCCCTATCGGCGACTCGTGCACTTCGAGCCTTCTTAGTGACGGCGCAAGTTGCTGACTGCTGACTGCGTTGGTGGTATAGTGGTGAGCATAGCTGCCTTCCAAGCAGTTGACCCGGATTCGATTCCCGGCCAACGCATGTCCTTTGGCTCGGGCTGACGTCGAAGCAGAACTCCCTCTGTGACCTGTGCCTCCACCCAAAACTTTTGGATGGAATAATTTCGGATGGACCCATCATTAGCTGAAGTCGCATAACACTTGCAACACTACCCGTAGCAGGGGTCATTGTTTGGACTCTTTTTTTTTTTTTTTTTTTTTTTTTTTTAATTGCGCTTTAAACAAAAAGTATTGTGTCAATGCAACTGAACAACATTTATTAGGAACACAGTGCGTCAAAAAGCAAAATGACAGTTAAAGGCATTTCGTTATTGAACTCTTTGATGACATCATTCAGCTAAGTTCAGTTTAAATAGTATCTGTGCAATAATTTGCAATCAAGTCAACGATATCGCTGTACATGAAGTGTCCCCAGCTCCGCCTGCCAGAAGCGACAGAGGCAAGAAACCAAAACTCGATCGGTGAAAGGATGGAGAAAAAACCCGGTGAGAAACCAGGCTCAATCGGGGAGACAGTTCTCCCCTTGTCAGACGAAACAGGTAGATCAGCTCCAGGCTGCAGGAATGTCAGACTGTGCAGAAGAATCATCTGTTTCCTGTGGTCTTGTCCAGGTGGTCTTTACAGGGGATTTGTATCTGCGGCTCATCTAGTTGTCACGGTCTCCGCTGTGTTTCTGGGCCATAGAGGTCCTTTCTAGGTGTTGATCCACCATCTTCTCTGGATACAGACTGGATCCGGGTGACTGAAGCGGATACAGACTGGATCTGGTGGCTACGGTGACCTCGGAATAAGGGATTTCTTTAAAAGACTTTTTTTTCATATAAGATTTTATCCAACTTTTCAGATAGAGGCATGAGAAAGAGATTGCCTTGATTGGGCTTTTGGTTATTATAGGCACTCTCTGCGTTTGACCACTTCGTGTTTATTTAGCCGGATGGGAAGGCAGCGCTTTCTTGTACGTGACGGGATGCAAATTCTTGAAGGCTCTCTTTAGTGACGGGTCCAAACAAAGATCTCATCTGCTCCTCTAGCCCTATCGGCGACTCGTGCACTTCGAGCCTTCTTAGTGACGGCGCAAGTTGCTGACTGCTGACTGCGTTGGTGGTATAGTGGTGAGCATAGCTGCCTTCCAAGCAGTTGACCCGGATTCGATTCCCGGCCAACGCATGTCCTTTGGCTCGGGCTGACGTCGAAGCAGAACTCCCTCTGTGACCTGTGCCTCCACCCAAAACTTTTGGATGGAATAATTTCGGATGGACCCATCATTAGCTGAAGTCGCATAACACTTGGAACACTACCCGTAGCAGGGGTCATTGTTTGGACTCTTTTTTTTTTTTTTTTAAATTGCGCTTTAAACAGAAAGTATTGCGTCAATGCAACTGAACAACATTAATTAGGAACACAGTGCGTCAAAAAGCAAAATGACAGTTAAAGGCATTTCGTTATTGAACTCTTTGATGACATCATTCAGCTAAGTTCAGTTTAAATAGTATCTGTGCAATAATTTGCAATCAAGTCAACGATATCGCTGTACATGAAGTGTCCCCAGCTCCGCCTGCCAGAAGCGACAGAGGCAAGAAACCAAAACTCGATCGGTGAAAGGATGGAGAAAAAACCCGGTGAGAAACCAGGCTCAATCGGGGAGACAGTTCTCCCCTTGTCAGACGAAACAGGTAGATCAGCTCCAGGCTGCAGGAATGTCAGACTGTGCAGAAGAATCATCTGTTTCCTGTGGTCTTGTCCAGGTGGTCTTTACAGGGGATTTGTATCTGCGGCTCATCTAGTTGTCACGGTCTCCGCTGTGTTTCTGGGCCATAGAGGTCCTTTCTAGGTGTTGATCCACCATCTTCTCTGGATACGGACTGGATCCGGGTGACTGAAGCGGATACAGACTGGATCTGGTGGCTACGGTGACCTCGGAATAAGGGATTTCTTTAAAAGACTTTTTTTTTCATATAAGATTTTATCCAACTTTTCAGATAGAGGCATGAGAAAGAGATTGCCTTGATTGGGCTTTTGGTTATTGGTGGACCGAGAGGACTTTTTTGAGTTTTACTCCTCCCTTTTGGAGTAGGGGGGGGGGGGGGTGCTGACGAAACACATGTGGGCAGGCATTGTCACCCTTGATGACCCTTGGCGAGCGTAGTAGTTTAACAGAGGCAGCGCACAGGCCCGAGGGTTTGGAGACACAGCTCGAGTTTCTCTTCATTGTCGCATAAATCTTTCGCCTTTTACTAAAGATTTCCGTGGAGGGGAACTTTTGCGAGTGACCTGTATTTTTGGGTGCTCTGCTCACAGCAGAGCTACATCGAAATGTCAAGAGCAGAATCAGTTTGACCGTCCGGCAGCATGCTGCGAGAGGGCTTGCCACTGGTCATCGTCTGAATAGGCACTCTCTGCGTTTGACCACTTCGTGTTTATTTAGCCGGATGGGAAGGCAGCGCTTTCTTGTACGTGACGGGATGCAAATTCTTGAAGGCTCTCTTTAGTGACGGGTCCAAACAAAGATCTCATCTGCTCCTCTAGCCCTATCGGCGACTCGTGCACTTCGAGCCTTCTTAGTGACGGCGCAAGTTGCTGACTGCTGACTGCGTTGGTGGTATAGTGGTGAGCATAGCTGCCTTCCAAGCAGTTGGAGAGAGCAGTGCGCATGTCCTTTGGCTCGGGCTGACGTCGAAGCAGAACTCCCTCTGTGACCTGTGCCTCCACCCAAAACTTTTGGATGGAATAATTTCGGATGGACCCATCATTAGCTGAAGTCGCATAACACTTGCAACACTACCCGTAGCAGGGGTCATTGTTTGGACTCTTTTTTTTATTATTTTTTTTTTTAATTGCGCTTTAAACAAAAAGTATTGTGTCAATGCAACTGAACAACATTTATTAGGAACACAGTGCGTCAATAAAGCTACTGACTTCAGCCTGCGTTGTTGGTATAGTGGTGAGCATAGCTGCCTTCCAAGCAGTTGACCCGCGTTCGATTCCCGGCCAACGCATGTCCTTTGGCTCGGGCTGACGTCGAAGCAGAACTCCTTCTGTGACCTGCGAATCCAACCAAACATTTTGGATGGATCATTCGGAAGACGAAAAGAACCAGCTCTCCCCGTCGGGGAATCGAACCCCAGTCTTCCGCGTGACAGGCGGAGATACTGTCCACTATACTAACGAGGAGCCGTGCATGCTGCCGTTTCTCCCCCAACTGACGGCACTGCACTGACATAACTAAACAATGCATGGCTTCTTCTGACGCAGACCCAGCCCTAGCACCGTAAAATTTCTGATGGACCCATCATTAGCTGAAGTCGCATAACACTTGGAACACTACCCGTAGCAGGGGTCATTGTTTGGACTCTTTTTTTTTGTTTTTTTTTAAATTGCGCTTTAAACAGAAAGTATTGCGTCAATGCAACTGAACAACATTAATTAGGAACATAGTGCGTCAAAAAGCAAAATGACAGTTAAAGGCATTTCGTTATTGAACTCTTTGATGACATCATTCAGCTAAGTTCAGTTTAAATAGTATCTGTGCAATAATTTGCAATCAAGTCAACGATATCGCTGTACATGAAGTGTCCCCAGCTCCGCCTGCCAGAAGCGACAGAGGGAAGAAACCAAAACTCGATCGGTGAAAGGATGGAGAAAAAACCCGGTGAGAAACCAGGCTCAATCGGGGAGACAGTTCTCCCCTTGTCAGACGAAACAGGTAGATCAGCTCCAGGCTGCAGGAATGTCAGACTGTGCAGAAGAATCATCTGTTTCCTGTGGTCTTGTCCAGGTGGTCTTTACAGGGGATTTGTATCTGCGGCTCATCTAGTTGTCACGGTCTCCGCTGTGTTTCTGGGCCATAGAGGTCCTTTCTAGGTGTTGATCCACCATCTTCTCTGTATACGGACTGGATCCGGGTGACTGAAGCGGATACAGACTGGATCTGGTGGCTACGGTGACCTCGGAATAAGGGATTTCTTTAAAAGACTTTTTTTTTCATATAAGATTTTATCCAACTTTTCAGATAGAGGCATGAGAAAGAGATTGCCTTGATTGGGCTTTTGGTTATTATAGGCACTCTCTGCGTTTGACCACTTCGTGTTTATTTAGCCGGATGGGAAGGCAGCGCTTTCTTGTACGTGACGGGATGCAAATTCTTGAAGGCTCTCTTTAGTGACGGGTCCAAACAAAGATCTCATCTGCTCCTCTAGCCCTATCGGCGACTCGTGCACTTCGAGCCTTCTTAGTGACGGCGCAAGTTGCTGACTGCTGACTGCGTTGGTGGTATAGTGGTGAGCATAGCTGCCTTCCAAGCAGTTGACCCGGATTCGATTCCCGGCCAACGCATGTCCTTTGGCTCGGGCTGACGTCGAAGCAGAACTCCCTCTGTGATCTGTGCCTCCACCCAAAACTTTTGGATGGAATAATTTCGGATGGACCCATCATTAGCTGAAGTCGCATAACACTTGGAACACTACCCGTAGCAGGGGTCATTGTTTGGACTCTTTTTTTTTTTTTTTTTAAATTGCGCTTTAAACAGAAAGTATTGCGTCAATGCAACTGAACAACATTAATTAGGAACACAGTGCGTCAAAAAGCAAAATGACAGTTAAAGGCATTTCGTTATTGAACTCTTTGATGACATCATTCAGCTAAGTTCAGTTTAAATAGTATCTGTGCAATAATTTGCAATCAAGTCAACGATATCGCTGTACATGAAGTGTCCCCAGCTCCGCCTGCCAGAAGCGACAGAGGCAAGAAACCAAAACTCGATCGGTGAAAGGATGGAGAAAAAACCCGGTGAGAAACCAGGCTCAATCGGGGAGACAGTTCTCCCCTTGTCAGACGAAACAGGTAGATCAGCTCCAGGCTGCAGGAATGTCAGACTGTGCAGAAGAATCATCTGTTTCCTGTGGTCTTGTCCAGGTGGTCTTTACAGGGGATTTGTATCTGCGGCTCATCTAGTTGTCACGGTCTCCGCTGTGTTTCTGGGCCATAGAGGTCCTTTCTAGGTGTTGATCCACCATCTTCTCTGGATACGGACTGGATCCGGGTGACTGAAGCGGATACAGACTGGATCTGGTGGCTACGGTGACCTCGGAATAAGGGATTTCTTTAAAAGACTTTTTTTTTCATATAAGATTTTATCCAACTTTTCAGATAGAGGCATGAGAAAGAGATTGCCTTGATTGGGCTTTTGGTTATTGGTGGACCGAGAGGACTTTTTTGAGTTTTACTCCTCCCTTTTGGAGTAGGGGGGGGGGGGGGTGCTGACGAAACACATGTGGGCAGGCATTGTCACCCTTGATGACCCTTGGCGAGCGTAGTAGTTTAACAGAGGCAGCGCACAGGCCCGAGGGTTTGGAGACACAGCTCGAGTTTCTCTTCATTGTCGCATAAATCTTTCGCCTTTTACTAAAGATTTCCGTGGAGGGGAACTTTTGCGAGTGACCTGTATTTTTGGGTGCTCTGCTCACAGCAGAGCTACATCGAAATGTCAAGAGCAGAATCAGTTTGACCGTCCGGCAGCATGCTGCGAGAGGGCTTGCCACTGGTCATCGTCTGAATAGGCACTCTCTGCGTTTGACCACTTCGTGTTTATTTAGCCGGATGGGAAGGCAGCGCTTTCTTGTACGTGACGGGATGCAAATTCTTGAAGGCTCTCTTAAGTGACGGGTCCAAACAAAGATCTCATCTGCTCCTCTAGCCCTATCGGCGACTCGTGCACTTCGAGCCTTCTTAGTGACGGCGCAAGTTGCTGACTGCTGACTGCGTTGGTGGTATAGTGGTGAGCATAGCTGCTTTCCAAGCAGTTGACCCGGATTCGATTCCCGGCCAACGCATGTCCTTTGGCTCGGGCTGACGTCGAAGCAGAACTCCCTCTGTGACCTGTGCCTCCACCCAAAACTTTTGGATGGAATAATTTCGGATGGACCCATCATTAGCTGAAGTCGCATAACACTTGCAACACTACCCGTAGCAGGGGTCATTGTTTGGACTCTTTTTTTTTTTTTTTTTTTTTTTTTTTTAATTGCGCTTTAAACAAAAAGTATTGTGTCAATGCAACTGAACAACATTTATTAGGAACACAGTGCGTCAAAAAGCAAAATGACAGTTAAAGGCATTTCGTTATTGAACTCTTTGATGACATCATTCAGCTAAGTTCAGTTTAAATAGTATCTGTGCAATAATTTGCAATCAAGTCAACGATATCGCTGTACATGAAGTGTCCCCAGCTCCGCCTGCCAGAAGCGACAGAGGCAAGAAACCAAAATTCGATCGGTGAAAGGATGGAGAAAAAACCCGGTGAGAAACCAGGCTCAATCGGGGAGACAGTTCTCCCCTTGTCAGACGAAACAGGTAGATCAGCTCCAGGCTGCAGGAATGTCAGACTGTGCAGAAGAATCATCTGTTTCCTGTGGTCTTGTCCAGGTGGTCTTTACAGGGGATTTGTATCTGCGGCTCATCTAGTTGTCACGGTCTCCGCTGTGTTTCTGGGCCATAGAGGTCCTTTCTAGGTGTTGATCCACCATCTTCTCTGGATACAGACTGGATCCGGGTGACTGAAGCGGATACAGACTGGATCTGGTGGCTACGGTGACCTCGGAATAAGGGATTTCTTTAAAAGACTTTTTTTTCATATAAGATTTTATCCAACTTTTCAGATAGAGGCATGAGAAAGAGATTGCCTTGATTGGGCTTTTGGTTATTATAGGCACTCTCTGCGTTTGACCACTTCGTGTTTATTTAGCCGGATGGGAAGGCAGCGCTTTCTTGTACGTGACGGGATGCAAATTCTTGAAGGCTCTCTTTAGTGACGGGTCCAAACAAAGATCTCATCTGCTCCTCTAGCCCTATCGGCGACTCGTGCACTTCGAGCCTTCTTAGTGACGGCGCAAGTTGCTGACTGCTGACTGCGTTGGTGGTATAGTGGTGAGCATAGCTGCCTTCCAAGCAGTTGACCCGGATTCGATTCCCGGCCAACGCATGTCCTTTGGCTCGGGCTGACGTCGAAGCAGAACTCCCTCTGTGACCTGTGCCTCCACCCAAAACTTTTGGATGGAATAATTTCGGATGGACCCATCATTAGCTGAAGTCGCATAACACTTGCAACACTACCCGTAGCAGGGGTCATTGTTTGGACTCTTTTTTTTTTTTTTTTTTTTTTTTTTTTAATTGCGCTTTAAACAAAAAGTATTGTGTCAATGCAACTGAACAACATTTATTAGGAACACAGTGCGTCAAAAAGCAAAATGACAGTTAAAGGCATTTCGTTATTGAACTCTTTGATGACATCATTCAGCTAAGTTCAGTTTAAATAGTATCTGTGCAATAATTTGCAATCAAGTCAACGATATCGCTGTACATGAAGTGTCCCCAGCTCCGCCTGCCAGAAGCGACAGAGGCAAGAAACCAAAACTCGATCGGTGAAAGGATGGAGAAAAAACCCGGTGAGAAACCAGGCTCAATCGGGGAGACAGTTCTCCCCTTGTCAGACGAAACAGGTAGATCAGCTCCAGGCTGCAGGAATGTCAGACTGTGCAGAAGAATCATCTGTTTCCTGTGGTCTTGTCCAGGTGGTCTTTACAGGGGATTTGTATCTGCGGCTCATCTAGTTGTCACGGTCTCCGCTGTGTTTCTGGGCCATAGAGGTCCTTTCTAGGTGTTGATCCACCATCTTCTCTGGATACAGACTGGATCCGGGTGACTGAAGCGGATACAGACTGGATCTGGTGGCTACGGTGACCTCGGAATAAGGGATTTCTTTAAAAGACTTTTTTTTCATATAAGATTTTATCCAACTTTTCAGATAGAGGCATGAGAAAGAGATTGCCTTGATTGGGCTTTTGGTTATTATAGGCACTCTCTGCGTTTGACCACTTCGTGTTTATTTAGCCGGATGGGAAGGCAGCGCTTTCTTGTACGTGACGGGATGCAAATTCTTGAAGGCTCTCTTTAGTGACGGGTCCAAACAAAGATCTCATCTGCTCCTCTAGCCCTATCGGCGACTCGTGCACTTCGAGCCTTCTTAGTGACGGCGCAAGTTGCTGACTGCTGACTGCGTTGGTGGTATAGTGGTGAGCATAGCTGCCTTCCAAGCAGTTGACCCGGATTCGATTCCCGGCCAACGCATGTCCTTTGGCTCGGGCTGACGTCGAAGCAGAACTCCCTCTGTGACCTGTGCCTCCACCCAAAACTTTTGGATGGAATAATTTCGGATGGACCCATCATTAGCTGAAGTCGCATAACACTTGGAACACTACCCGTAGCAGGGGTCATTGTTTGGACTCTTTTTTTTTTTTTTTTAAATTGCGCTTTAAACAGAAAGTATTGCGTCAATGCAACTGAACAACATTAATTAGGAACACAGTGCGTCAAAAAGCAAAATGACAGTTAAAGGCATTTCGTTATTGAACTCTTTGATGACATCATTCAGCTAAGTTCAGTTTAAATAGTATCTGTGCAATAATTTGCAATCAAGTCAACGATATCGCTGTACATGAAGTGTCCCCAGCTCCGCCTGCCAGAAGCGACAGAGGCAAGAAACCAAAACTCGATCGGTGAAAGGATGGAGAAAAAACCCGGTGAGAAACCAGGCTCAATCGGGGAGACAGTTCTCCCCTTGTCAGACGAAACAGGTAGATCAGCTCCAGGCTGCAGGAATGTCAGACTGTGCAGAAGAATCATCTGTTTCCTGTGGTCTTGTCCAGGTGGTCTTTACAGGGGATTTGTATCTGCGGCTCATCTAGTTGTCACGGTCTCCGCTGTGTTTCTGGGCCATAGAGGTCCTTTCTAGGTGTTGATCCACCATCTTCTCTGGATACGGACTGGATCCGGGTGACTGAAGCGGATACAGACTGGATCTGGTGGCTACGGTGACCTCGGAATAAGGGATTTCTTTAAAAGACTTTTTTTTTCATATAAGATTTTATCCAACTTTTCAGATAGAGGCATGAGAAAGAGATTGCCTTGATTGGGCTTTTGGTTATTGGTGGACCGAGAGGACTTTTTTGAGTTTTACTCCTCCCTTTTGGAGTAGGGGGGGGGGGGGGTGCTGACGAAACACATGTGGGCAGGCATTGTCACCCTTGATGACCCTTGGCGAGCGTAGTAGTTTAACAGAGGCAGCGCACAGGCCCGAGGGTTTGGAGACACAGCTCGAGTTTCTCTTCATTGTCGCATAAATCTTTCGCCTTTTACTAAAGATTTCCGTGGAGGGGAACTTTTGCGAGTGACCTGTATTTTTGGGTGCTCTGCTCACAGCAGAGCTACATCGAAATGTCAAGAGCAGAATCAGTTTGACCGTCCGGCAGCATGCTGCGAGAGGGCTTGCCACTGGTCATCGTCTGAATAGGCACTCTCTGCGTTTGACCACTTCGTGTTTATTTAGCTGGATGGGAAGGCAGCGCTTTCTTGTACGTGACGGGATGCAAATTCTTGAAGGCTCTCTTTAGTGACGGGTCCAAACAAAGATCTCATCTGCTCCTCTAGCCCTATCGGCGACTCGTGCACTTCGAGCCTTCTTAGTGACGGCGCAAGTTGCTGACTGCTGACTGCGTTGGTGGTATAGTGGTGAGCATAGCTGCCTTCCAAGCAGTTGGAGAGAGCAGTGCGCATGTCCTTTGGCTCGGGCTGACGTCGAAGCAGAACTCCCTCTGTGACCTGTGCCTCCACCCAAAACTTTTGGATGGAATAATTTCGGATGGACCCATCATTAGCTGAAGTCGCATAACACTTGCAACACTACCCGTAGCAGGGGTCATTGTTTGGACTCTTTTTTTTATTATTTTTTTTTTTAATTGCGCTTTAAACAAAAAGTATTGTGTCAATGCAACTGAACAACATTTATTAGGAACACAGTGCGTCAATAAAGCTACTGACTTCAGCCTGCGTTGTTGGTATAGTGGTGAGCATAGCTGCCTTCCAAGCAGTTGACCCGCGTTCGATTCCCGGCCAACGCATGTCCTTTGGCTCGGGCTGACGTCGAAGCAGAACTCCTTCTGTGACCTGCGAATCCAACCAAACATTTTGGATGGATCATTCGGAAGACGAAAAGAACCAGCTCTCCCCGTCGGGGAATCGAACCCCAGTCTTCCGCGTGACAGGCGGAGATACTGTCCACTATACTAACGAGGAGCCGTGCATGCTGCCGTTTCTCCCCCAACTGACGGCACTGCACTGACATAACTAAACAATGCATGGCTTCTTCTGACGCAGACCCAGCCCTAGCACCGTAAAATTTCTGATGGACCCATCATTAGCTGAAGTCGCATAACACTTGGAACACTACCCGTAGCAGGGGTCATTGTTTGGACTCTTTTTTTTTGTTTTTTTTTAAATTGCGCTTTAAACAGAAAGTATTGCGTCAATGCAACTGAACAACATTAATTAGGAACATAGTGCGTCAAAAAGCAAAATGACAGTTAAAGGCATTTCGTTATTGAACTCTTTGATGACATCATTCAGCTAAGTTCAGTTTAAATAGTATCTGTGCAATAATTTGCAATCAAGTCAACGATATCGCTGTACATGAAGTGTCCCCAGCTCCGCCTGCCAGAAGCGACAGAGGGAAGAAACCAAAACTCGATCGGTGAAAGGATGGAGAAAAAACCCGGTGAGAAACCAGGCTCAATCGGGGAGACAGTTCTCCCCTTGTCAGACGAAACAGGTAGATCAGCTCCAGGCTGCAGGAATGTCAGACTGTGCAGAAGAATCATCTGTTTCCTGTGGTCTTGTCCAGGTGGTCTTTACAGGGGATTTGTATCTGCGGCTCATCTAGTTGTCACGGTCTCCGCTGTGTTTCTGGGCCATAGAGGTCCTTTCTAGGTGTTGATCCACCATCTTCTCTGTATACGGACTGGATCCGGGTGACTGAAGCGGATACAGACTGGATCTGGTGGCTACGGTGACCTCGGAATAAGGGATTTCTTTAAAAGACTTTTTTTTTCATATAAGATTTTATCCAACTTTTCAGATAGAGGCATGAGAAAGAGATTGCCTTGATTGGGCTTTTGGTTATTATAGGCACTCTCTGCGTTTGACCACTTCGTGTTTATTTAGCCGGATGGGAAGGCAGCGCTTTCTTGTACGTGACGGGATGCAAATTCTTGAAGGCTCTCTTTAGTGACGGGTCCAAACAAAGATCTCATCTGCTCCTCTAGCCCTATCGGCGACTCGTGCACTTCGAGCCTTCTTAGTGACGGCGCAAGTTGCTGACTGCTGACTGCGTTGGTGGTATAGTGGTGAGCATAGCTGCCTTCCAAGCAGTTGACCCGGATTCGATTCCCGGCCAACGCATGTCCTTTGGCTCGGGCTGACGTCGAAGCAGAACTCCCTCTGTGATCTGTGCCTCCACCCAAAACTTTTGGATGGAATAATTTCGGATGGACCCATCATTAGCTGAAGTCGCATAACACTTGGAACACTACCCGTAGCAGGGGTCATTGTTTGGACTCTTTTTTTTTTTTTTTTAAATTGCGCTTTAAACAGAAAGTATTGCGTCAATGCAACTGAACAACATTAATTAGGAACACAGTGCGTCAAAAAGCAAAATGACAGTTAAAGGCATTTCGTTATTGAACTCTTTGATGACATCATTCAGCTAAGTTCAGTTTAAATAGTATCTGTGCAATAATTTGCAATCAAGTCAACGATATCGCTGTACATGAAGTGTCCCCAGCTCCGCCTGCCAGAAGCGACAGAGGCAAGAAACCAAAACTCGATCGGTGAAAGGATGGAGAAAAAACCCGGTGAGAAACCAGGCTCAATCGGGGAGACAGTTCTCCCCTTGTCAGACGAAACAGGTAGATCAGCTCCAGGCTGCAGGAATGTCAGACTGTGCAGAAGAATCATCTGTTTCCTGTGGTCTTGTCCAGGTGGTCTTTACAGGGGATTTGTATCTGCGGCTCATCTAGTTGTCACGGTCTCCGCTGTGTTTCTGGGCCATAGAGGTCCTTTCTAGGTGTTGATCCACCATCTTCTCTGGATACGGACTGGATCCGGGTGACTGAAGCGGATACAGACTGGATCTGGTGGCTACGGTGACCTCGGAATAAGGGATTTCTTTAAAAGACTTTTTTTTTCATATAAGATTTTATCCAACTTTTCAGATAGAGGCATGAGAAAGAGATTGCCTTGATTGGGCTTTTGGTTATTGGTGGACCGAGAGGACTTTTTTGAGTTTTACTCCTCCCTTTTGGAGTAGGGGGGGGGGGGGGTGCTGACGAAACACATGTGGGCAGGCATTGTCACCCTTGATGACCCTTGGCGAGCGTAGTAGTTTAACAGAGGCAGCGCACAGGCCCGAGGGTTTGGAGACACAGCTCGAGTTTCTCTTCATTGTCGCATAAATCTTTCGCCTTTTACTAAAGATTTCCGTGGAGGGGAACTTTTGCGAGTGACCTGTATTTTTGGGTGCTCTGCTCACAGCAGAGCTACATCGAAATGTCAAGAGCAGAATCAGTTTGACCGTCCGGCAGCATGCTGCGAGAGGGCTTGCCACTGGTCATCGTCTGAATAGGCACTCTCTGCGTTTGACCACTTCGTGTTTATTTAGCCGGATGGGAAGGCAGCGCTTTCTTGTACGTGACGGGATGCAAATTCTTGAAGGCTCTCTTAAGTGACGGGTCCAAACAAAGATCTCATCTGCTCCTCTAGCCCTATCGGCGACTCGTGCACTTCGAGCCTTCTTAGTGACGGCGCAAGTTGCTGACTGCTGACTGCGTTGGTGGTATAGTGGTGAGCATAGCTGCTTTCCAAGCAGTTGACCCGGATTCGATTCCCGGCCAACGCATGTCCTTTGGCTCGGGCTGACGTCGAAGCAGAACTCCCTCTGTGACCTGTGCCTCCACCCAAAACTTTTGGATGGAATAATTTCGGATGGACCCATCATTAGCTGAAGTCGCATAACACTTGCAACACTACCCGTAGCAGGGGTCATTGTTTGGACTCTTTTTTTTTTTTTTTTTTTTTTTTTTTTAATTGCGCTTTAAACAAAAAGTATTGTGTCAATGCAACTGAACAACATTTATTAGGAACACAGTGCGTCAAAAAGCAAAATGACAGTTAAAGGCATTTCGTTATTGAACTCTTTGATGACATCATTCAGCTAAGTTCAGTTTAAATAGTATCTGTGCAATAATTTGCAATCAAGTCAACGATATCGCTGTACATGAAGTGTCCCCAGCTCCGCCTGCCAGAAGCGACAGAGGCAAGAAACCAAAATTCGATCGGTGAAAGGATGGAGAAAAAACCCGGTGAGAAACCAGGCTCAATCGGGGAGACAGTTCTCCCCTTGTCAGACGAAACAGGTAGATCAGCTCCAGGCTGCAGGAATGTCAGACTGTGCAGAAGAATCATCTGTTTCCTGTGGTCTTGTCCAGGTGGTCTTTACAGGGGATTTGTATCTGCGGCTCATCTAGTTGTCACGGTCTCCGCTGTGTTTCTGGGCCATAGAGGTCCTTTCTAGGTGTTGATCCACCATCTTCTCTGGATACAGACTGGATCCGGGTGACTGAAGCGGATACAGACTGGATCTGGTGGCTACGGTGACCTCGGAATAAGGGATTTCTTTAAAAGACTTTTTTTTCATATAAGATTTTATCCAACTTTTCAGATAGAGGCATGAGAAAGAGATTGCCTTGATTGGGCTTTTGGTTATTATAGGCACTCTCTGCGTTTGACCACTTCGTGTTTATTTAGCCGGATGGGAAGGCAGCGCTTTCTTGTACGTGACGGGATGCAAATTCTTGAAGGCTCTCTTTAGTGACGGGTCCAAACAAAGATCTCATCTGCTCCTCTAGCCCTATCGGCGACTCGTGCACTTCGAGCCTTCTTAGTGACGGCGCAAGTTGCTGACTGCTGACTGCGTTGGTGGTATAGTGGTGAGCATAGCTGCCTTCCAAGCAGTTGACCCGGATTCGATTCCCGGCCAACGCATGTCCTTTGGCTCGGGCTGACGTCGAAGCAGAACTCCCTCTGTGACCTGTGCCTCCACCCAAAACTTTTGGATGGAATAATTTCGGATGGACCCATCATTAGCTGAAGTCGCATAACACTTGGAACACTACCCGTAGCAGGGGTCATTGTTTGGACTCTTTTTTTTTTTTTTTTAAATTGCGCTTTAAACAGAAAGTATTGCGTCAATGCAACTGAACAACATTAATTAGGAACACAGTGCGTCAAAAAGCAAAATGACAGTTAAAGGCATTTCGTTATTGAACTCTTTGATGACATCATTCAGCTAAGTTCAGTTTAAATAGTATCTGTGCAATAATTTGCAATCAAGTCAACGATATCGCTGTACATGAAGTGTCCCCAGCTCCGCCTGCCAGAAGCGACAGAGGCAAGAAACCAAAACTCGATCGGTGAAAGGATGGAGAAAAAACCCGGTGAGAAACCAGGCTCAATCGGGGAGACAGTTCTCCCCTTGTCAGACGAAACAGGTAGATCAGCTCCAGGCTGCAGGAATGTCAGACTGTGCAGAAGAATCATCTGTTTCCTGTGGTCTTGTCCAGGTGGTCTTTACAGGGGATTTGTATCTGCGGCTCATCTAGTTGTCACGGTCTCCGCTGTGTTTCTGGGCCATAGAGGTCCTTTCTAGGTGTTGATCCACCATCTTCTCTGGATACGGACTGGATCCGGGTGACTGAAGCGGATACAGACTGGATCTGGTGGCTACGGTGACCTCGGAATAAGGGATTTCTTTAAAAGACTTTTTTTTTCATATAAGATTTTATCCAACTTTTCAGATAGAGGCATGAGAAAGAGATTGCCTTGATTGGGCTTTTGGTTATTGGTGGACCGAGAGGACTTTTTTGAGTTTTACTCCTCCCTTTTGGAGTAGGGGGGGGGGGTGCTGACGAAACACATGTGGGCAGGCATTGTCACCCTTGATGACCCTTGGCGAGCGTAGTAGTTTAACAGAGGCAGCGCACAGGCCCGAGGGTTTGGAGACACAGCTCGAGTTTCTCTTCATTGTCGCATAAATCTTTCGCCTTTTACTAAAGATTTCCGTGGAGGGGAACTTTTGCGAGTGACCTGTATTTTTGGGTGCTCTGCTCACAGCAGAGCTACATCCAACTTTTCAGATAGAGGCATGAGAAAGAGATTGCCTTGATTGGGCTTTTGGTTATTATAGGCACTCTCTGCGTTTGACCACTTTGTGTTTATTTAGCCGGATGGGAAGGCAGCGCTTTCTTGTACGTGACGGGATGCAAATTCTTGAAGGCTCTCTTTAGTGACGGGTCCAAACAGAGATCTCATCTGCTCCTCTAGCCCTATCGGCGACTCGTGCACTTCGAGCCTTCTTAGTGACGGCGCAAGTTGCTGACTGCTGACTGCGTTGGTGGTATAGTGGTGAGCATAGCTGCCTTCCAAGCAGTTGACACGGATTCGATTCCCGGCCAACGCATATCCTTTGGCTCGGGCTGACGTCGAAGCAGAACTCCCTCTGTGACCTGTGCCTCCACCCAAAACTTTTGGATGGAATAATTTCGGATGGACCCATCATTAGCTGAAGTCGCATAACACTTGCAACACTACCGGTAGCAGGGGTCATTGTTTGGACTCTTTTTTTTTTTTTTTTTATTGCGCTTTAAACAAAAAGTATTGTGTCAATGCAACTGAACAACATTTATTAGGAACACAGTGCGTCAATAAAGCTACTGTCTTCCGCCTGCGTTGGTGGTATAGTGGTGAGCATAGCTGCCTTCCAAGCAGTTGACCCGGGTTCGATTCCCGGCCAACGCATGTCCTTTGGCTCGGGCTGACGTCGAAGCAGAACTCCTTCTGTGACCTGCGACTCCAACCAAACATTTTGGATGGATCATTCGGAAGACGAAAAGAACCAGCTCTCCCCGTCGGGGAATCGAACCCCGGTCTTCCGCGTGACAGGCGGAGATACTGTCCACTATACTAACGAGGAGCCGTGCATGCTGCCGTTTCTCCCCCAACTGACGGCACTGCACTGACATAACTAAACAATGCATGGCTTCTTCTGACGCAGACCCAGCCCTAGCACCGTAAAATTTCTGATGGACCCATCATTAGCTGAAGTCGCATAACACTTGGAACACTACCCGTAGCAGGGGTCATTGTTTGGACTCTTTTTTTTGTTTTGTTTTTTTTTTAAATTGCGCTTTAAACAGAAAGTATTGCGTCAATGCAACTGAACAACATTAATTAGGAACACAGTGCGTCAAAAAGCAAAATGACAGTTAAAGGCATTTCGTTATTGAACTCTTTGATGACATCATTCAGCTAAGTTCAGTTTAAATAGTATCTGTGCAATAATTTGCAATCAAGTCAACGATATCGCTGTACATGAAGTGTCCCCAGCTCCGCCTGCCAGAAGCGACAGAGGGAAGAAACCAAAACTCGATCGGTGAAAGGATGGAGAAAAAACCCGGTGAGAAACCAGGCTCAATCGGGGAGACAGTTCTCCCCTTGTCAGACGAAACAGGTAGATCAGCTCCAGGCTGCAGGAATGTCAGACTGTGCAGAAGAATCATCTGTTTCCTGTGGTCTTGTCCAGGTGGTCTTTACAGGGGATTTGTATCTGCGGCTCATCTAGTTGTCACGGTCTCCGCTGTGTTTCTGGGCCATAGAGGTCCTTTCTAGGTGTTGATCCACCATCTTCTCTGTATACGGACTGGATCCGGGTGACTGAAGCGGATACAGACTGGATCTGGTGGCTACGGTGACCTCGGAATAAGGGATTTCTTTAAAAGACTTTTTTTTTCATATAAGATTTTATCCAACTTTTCAGATAGAGGCATGAGAAAGAGATTGCCTTGATTGGGCTTTTGGTTATTATAGGCACTCTCTGCGTTTGACGACTTCTTGTTTATTTAGCCGGATGGGAAGGCAGCGCTTTCTTGTACGTGACGGGATGCAAATTCTTGAAGGCTCTCTTTAGTGACGGGTCCAAACAAAGATCTCATCTGCTCCTCTAGCCCTATCGGCGACTCGTGCACTTCGAGCCTTCTTAGTGACGGCGCAAGTTGCTGACTGCTGACTGCGTTGGTGGTATAGTGGTGAGCATAGCTGCCTTCCAAGCAGTTGGAGAAAGCAGTGCGCATGTCCTTTGGCTCGGGCTGACGTCGAAGCAGAACTCCCTCTGTGACCTGTGCCTCCACCCAAAACTTTTGGATGGAATAATTTCGGATGGACCCATCATTAGCTGAAGTCGCATAACACTTGCAACACTACCCGTAGCAGGGGTCATTGTTTGGACTCTTTTTTTTTTTTTTTTTTTTTTTAATTGCGCTTTAAACAAAAAGTATTGTGTCAATGCAACTGAACAACATTTATTAGGAACACAGTGCGTCAAAAAGCAAAATGACAGTTAAAGGCATTTCGTTATTGAACTCTTTGATGACATCATTCAGCTAAGTTCAGTTTAAATAGTATCTGTGCAATAATTTGCAATCAAGTCAACGATATCGCTGTACATGAAGTGTCCCCAGCTCCGCCTGCCAGAAGCGACAGAGGGAAGAAACCAAAACTCGATCGGTGAAAGGATGGAGAAAAAACCCGGTGAGAAACCAGGCTCAATCGGGGAGACAGTTCTCCCCTTGTCAGACGAAACAGGTAGATCAGCTCCAGGCTGCAGGAATGTCAGACTGTGCAGAAGAATCATCTGTTTCCTGTGGTCTTGTCCAGGTGGTCTTTACAGGGGATTTGTATCTGCGGCTCATCTAGTTGTCACGGTCTCCGCTGTGTTTCTGGGCCATAGAGGTCCTTTCTAGGTGTTGATCCACCATCTTCTCTGGATACAGACTGGATCCGGGTGACTGAAGCGGATACAGACTGGATCTGGTGGCTACGGTGACCTCGGAATAAGGGATTTCTTTAAAAGACTTTTTTTTCATATAAGATTTTATCCAACTTTTCAGATAGAGGCATGAGAAAGAGATTGCCTTGATTGGGCTTTTGGTTATTATAGGCACTCTCTGCGTTTGACCACTTCGTGTTTATTTAGCCGGATGGGAAGGCAGCGCTTTCTTGTACGTGACGGGATGCAAATTCTTGAAGGCTCTCTTTAGTGACGGGTCCAAACAAAGATCTCATCTGCTCCTCTAGCCCTATCGGCGACTCGTGCACTTCGAGCCTTCTTAGTGACGGCGCAAGTTGCTGACTGCTGACTGCGTTGGTGGTATAGTGGTGAGCATAGCTGCCTTCCAAGCAGTTGACCCGGATTCGATTCCCGGCCAACGCATATCCTTTGGCTCGGGCTGACGTCGAAGCAGAACTCCCTCTGTGACCTGTGCCTCCACCCAAAACTTTTGGATGGAATAATTTCGGATGGACCCATCATTAGCTGAAGTCGCATAACACTTGCAACACTACCGGTAGCAGGGGTCATTGTTTGGACTCTTTTTTTTTTTTTTTTTATTGCGCTTTAAACAAAAAGTATTGTGTCAATGCAACTGAACAACATTTATTAGGAACACAGTGCGTCAATAAAGCTACTGTCTTCCGCCTGCCTTGGTGGTATAGTGGTGAGCATAGCTGCCTTCCAAGCAGTTGACCCGGGTTCGATTCCCGGCCAACGCATGTCCTTTGGCTCGGGCTGACGTCGAAGCAGAACTCCTTCTGTGACCTGCGACTCCAACCAAACATTTTGGATGGATCATTCGGAAGACGAAAAGAACCAGCTCTCCCCGTCGGGGAATCGAACCCCGGTCTTCCGCGTGACAGGCGGAGATACTGTCCACTATACTAACGAGGAGCCGTGCATGCTGCCGTTTCTCCCCCAACTGACGGCACTGCACTGACATAACTAAACAATGCATGGCTTCTTCTGACGCAGACCCAGCCCTAGCACCGTAAAATTTCTGATGGACCCATCATTAGCTGAAGTCGCATAACACTTGGAACACTACCCGTAGCAGGGGTCATTGTTTGGACTCTTTTTTTTGTTTTGTTTTTTTTTTAAATTGCGCTTTAAACAGAAAGTATTGCGTCAATGCAACTGAACAACATTAATTAGGAACACAGTGCGTCAAAAAGCAAAATGACAGTTAAAGGCATTTCGTTATTGAACTCTTTGATGACATCATTCAGCTAAGTTCAGTTTAAATAGTATCTGTGCAATAATTTGCAATCAAGTCAACGATATCGCTGTACATGAAGTGTCCCCAGCTCCGCCTGCCAGAAGCGACAGAGGGAAGAAACCAAAACTCGATCGGTGAAAGGATGGAGAAAAAACCCGGTGAGAAACCAGGCTCAATCGGGGAGACAGTTCTCCCCTTCTCAGACGAAACAGGTAGATCAGCTCCAGGCTGCCGGAATGTCAGACTGTGCAGAAGAATCATCTGTTTCCTGTGGTCTTGTCCAGGTGGTCTTTACAGGGGATTTGTATCTGCGGCTCATCTAGTTGTCACGGTCTCCGCTGTGTTTCTGGGCCATAGAGGTCCTTTCTAGGTGTTGATCCACCATCTTCTCTGTATACGGACTGGATCCGGGTGACTGAAGCGGATACAGACTGGATCTGGTGGCTACGGTGACCTCGGAATAAGGGATTTCTTTAAAAGACTTTTTTTTTCAAATAAGATTTTATCCAACTTTTCAGATAGAGGCATGAGAAAGAGATTGCCTTGATTGGGCTTTTGGTTATTATAGGCACTCTCTGCGTTTGACCACTTCGTGTTTATTTAGCCGGATGGGAAGGCAGCGCTTTCTTGTACGTGACGGGATGCAAATTCTTGAAGGCTCTCTTTAGTGACGGGTCCAAACAAAGATCTCATCTGCTCCTCTAGCCCTATCGGCGACTCGTGCACTTCGAGCCTTCTTAGTGACGGCGCAAGTTGCTGACTGCTGACTGCGTTGGTGGTATAGTGGTGAGCATAGCTGCCTTCCAAGCAGTTGGAGAAAGCAGTGCGCATGTCCTTTGGCTCGGGCTGACGTCGAAGCAGAACTCCCTCTGTGACCTGTGCCTCCACCCAAAACTTTTGGATGGAATAATTTCGGATGGACCCATCATTAGCTGAAGTCGCATAACACTTGGAACACTACCCGTAGCAGGGGTCATTGTTTGGACTCTTTTTTTTTTTTTTTTTTTTTTTAAATTGCGCTTTAAACAGAAAGTATTGCGTCAATGCAACTGAACAACATTAATTAGGAACACAGTGCGTCAAAAAGCAAAATGACAGTTAAAGGCATTTCGTTATTGAACTCTTTGATGACATCATTCAGCTAAGTTCAGTTTAAATAGTATCTGTGCAATAATTTGCAATCAAGTCAACGATATCGCTGTACATGAAGTGTCCCCAGCTCCGCCTGCCAGAAGCGACAGAGGGAAGAAACCAAAACTCGATCGGTGAAAGGATGGAGAAAAAACCCGGTGAGAAACCAGGCTCAATCGGGGAGACAGTTCTCCCCTTCTCAGACGAAACAGGTAGATCAGCTCCAGGCTGCCGGAATGTCAGACTGTGCAGAAGAATCATCTGTTTCCTGTGGTCTTGTCCAGGTGGTCTTTACAGGGGATTTGTATCTGCGGCTCATCTAGTTGTCACGGTCTCCGCTGTGTTTCTGGGCCATAGAGGTCCTTTCTAGGTGTTGATCCACCATCTTCTCTGTATACGGACTGGATCCGGGTGACTGAAGCGGATACAGACTGGATCTGGTGGCTACGGTGACCTCGGAATAAGGGATTTCTTTAAAAGACTTTTTTTTTCAAATAAGATTTTATCCAACTTTTCAGATAGAGGCATGAGAAAGAGATTGCCTTGATTGGGCTTTTGGTTATTATAGGCACTCTCTGCGTTTGACCACTTCGTGTTTATTTAGCCGGATGGGAAGGCAGCGCTTTCTTGTACGTGACGGGATGCAAATTCTTGAAGGCTCTCTTTAGTGACGGGTCCAAACAAAGATCTCATCTGCTCCTCTAGCCCTATCGGCGACTCGTGCACTTCGAGCCTTCTTAGTGACGGCGCAAGTTGCTGACTGCTGACTGCTGACTGCGTTGGTGGTATAGTGGTGAGCATAGCTGCCTTCCAAGCAGTTGGAGAAAGCAGTGCGCATGTCCTTTGGCTCGGGCTGACGTCGAAGCAGAACTCCCTCTGTGACCTGTGCCTCCACCCAAAACTTTTGGATGGAATAATTTCGGATGGACCCATCATTAGCTGAAGTCGCATAACACTTGCAACACTACCCGTAGCAGGGGTCATTGTTTGGACTCTTTTTTTTTTTTTTTTTTTTTTTTTAATTGCGCTTTAAACAAAAAGTATTGTGTCAATGCAACTGAACAACATTTATTAGGAACACAGTGCGTCAAAAAGCAAAATGACAGTTAAAGGCATTTCGTTATTGAACTCTTTGATGACATCATTCAGCTAAGTTCAGTTTAAATAGTATCTGTGCAATAATTTGCAATCAAGTCAACGATATCGCTGTACATGAAGTGTCCCCAGCTCCGCCTGCCAGAAGCGACAGAGGGAAGAAACCAAAACTCGATCGGTGAAAGGATGGAGAAAAAACCCGGTGAGAAACCAGGCTCAATCGGGGAGACAGTTCTCCCCTTGTCAGACGAAACAGGTAGATCAGCTCCAGGCTGCAGGAATGTCAGACTGTGCAGAAGAATCATCTGTTTCCTGTGGTCTTGTCCAGGTGGTCTTTACAGGGGATTTGTATCTGCGGCTCATCTAGTTGTCACGGTCTCCGCTGTGTTTCTGGGCCATAGAGGTCCTTTCTAGGTGTTGATCCACCATCTTCTCTGTATACGGACTGGATCCGGGTGACTGAAGCGGATACAGACTGGATCTGGTGGCTACGGTGACCTCGGAATAAGGGATTTCTTTAAAAGACTTTTTTTTTTCATATAAGATTTCATCCAACTTTTCAGATAGAGGCATGAGAAAGAGATTGCCTTGATTGGGCTTTTGGTTATTATAGGCACTCTCTGCGTTTGACCACTTCGTGTTTATTTAGCCGGATGGGAAGGCAGCGCTTTCTTGTACGTGACGGGATGCAAATTCTTGAAGGCTCTCTTTAGTGACGGGTCCAAACAAAGATCTCATCTGCTCCTCTAGCCCTATCGGCGACTCGTGCACTTCGAGCCTTCTTAGTGACGGCGCAAGTTGCTGACTGCTGACTGCGTTGGTGGTATAGTGGTGAGCATAGCTGCCTTCCAAGCAGTTGGAGAAAGCAGTGCGCATGTCCTTTGGCTCGGGCTGACGTCGAAGCAGAACTCCCTCTGTGACCTGTGCCTCCACCCAAAACTTTTGGATGGAATAATTTCGGATGGACCCATCATTAGCTGAAGTCGCATAACACTTGGAACACTACCCGTAGCAGGGGTCATTGTTTGGACTCTTTTTTTTTTTTTTTTTTTTTTTTAAATTGCGCTTTAAACAGAAAGTATTGCGTCAATGCAACTGAACAACATTAATTAGGAACACAGTGCGTCAAAAAGCAAAATGACAGTTAAAGGCATTTCGTTATTGAACTCTTTGATGACATCATTCAGCTAAGTTCAGTTTAAATAGTATCTGTGCAATAATTTGCAATCAAGTCAACGATATCGCTGTACATGAAGTGTCCCCAGCTCCGCCTGCCAGAAGCGACAGAGGGAAGAAACCAAAACTCGATCGGTGAAAGGATGGAGAAAAAACCCGGTGAGAAACCAGGCTCAATCGGGGAGACAGTTCTCCCCTTGTCAGACGAAACAGGTAGATCAGCTCCAGGCTGCAGGAATGTCAGACTGTGCAGAAGAATCATCTGTTTCCTGTGGTCTTGTCCAGGTGGTCTTTACAGGGGATTTGTATCTGCGGCTCATCTAGTTGTCACGGTCTCCGCTGTGTTTCTGGGCCATAGAGGTCCTTTCTAGGTGTTGATCCACCATCTTCTCTGTATACGGACTGGATCCGGGTGACTGAAGCGGATACAGACTGGATCTGGTGGCTACGGTGACCTCGGAATAAGGGATTTCTTTAAAAGACTTTTTTTTTCATATAAGATTTTATCCAACTTTTCAGATAGAGGCATGAGAAAGAGATTGCCTTGATTGGGCTTTTGGTTATTATAGGCACTCTCTGCGTTTGACCACTTCGTGTTTATTTAGCCGGATGGGAAGGCAGCGCTTTCTTGTACGTGACGGGATGCAAATTCTTGAAGGCTCTCTTTAGTGACGGGTCCAAACAAAGATCTCATCTGCTCCTCTAGCCCTATCGGCGACTCGTGCACTTCGAGCCTTCTTAGTGACGGCGCAAGTTGCTGACTGCTGACTGCGTTGGTGGTATAGTGGTGAGCATAGCTGCCTTCCAAGCAGTTGACCCGGATTCGATTCCCGGCCAACGCATGTCCTTTGGCTCGGGCTGACGTCGAAGCAGAACTCCCTCTGTGACCTGTGCCTCCACCCAAAACTTTTGGATGGAATAATTTCGGATGGACCCATCATTAGCTGAAGTCGCATAACACTTGGAACACTACCCGTAGCAGGGGTCATTGTTTGGACTCTTTTTTTTTTTTTTTTAAATTGCGCTTTAAACAGAAAGTATTGCGTCAATGCAACTGAACAACATTAATTAGGAACACAGTGCGTCAAAAAGCAAAATGACAGTTAAAGGCATTTCGTTATTGAACTCTTTGATGACATCATTCAGCTAAGTTCAGTTTAAATAGTATCTGTGCAATAATTTGCAATCAAGTCAACGATATCGCTGTACATGAAGTGTCCCCAGCTCCGCCTGCCAGAAGCGACAGAGGCAAGAAACCAAAACTCGATCGGTGAAAGGATGGAGAAAAAACCCGGTGAGAAACCAGGCTCAATCGGGGAGACAGTTCTCCCCTTGTCAGACGAAACAGGTAGATCAGCTCCAGGCTGCAGGAATGTCAGACTGTGCAGAAGAATCATCTGTTTCCTGTGGTCTTGTCCAGGTGGTCTTTACAGGGGATTTGTATCTGCGGCTCATCTAGTTGTCACGGTCTCCGCTGTGTTTCTGGGCCATAGAGGTCCTTTCTAGGTGTTGATCCACCATCTTCTCTGTATACGGACTGGATCCGGGTGACTGAAGCGGATACAGACTGGATCTGGTGGCTACGGTGACCTCGGAATAAGGGATTTCTTTAAAAGACTTTTTTTTTCATATAAGATTTTATCCAACTTTTCAGATAGAGGCATGAGAAAGAGATTGCCTTGATTGGGCTTTTGGTTATTGGTGGACCGAGAGGACTTTTTTGAGTTTTACTCCTCCCTTTTGGAGTAGGGGGGGGGGGGGTGCTGACGAAACACATGTGGGCAGGCATTGTCACCCTTGATGACCCTTGGCGAGCGTAGTAGTTTAACAGAGGCAGCGCACAGGCCCAAGGGTTTGGAGACACAGCTCGAGTTTCTCTTCATTGTCGCATAAATCTTTCGCCTTTTACTAAAGATTTCCGTGGAGGGGAACTTTTGCGAGTGACCTGTATTTTTGGGTGCTCTGCTCACAGCAGAGCTACATCGAAATGTCAAGAGCAGAATCAGTTTGACCGTCCAG
Source organism: Carassius gibelio (assembly GCF_023724105.1). Lineage (NCBI taxonomy): Eukaryota > Metazoa > Chordata > Actinopteri > Cypriniformes > Cyprinidae > Carassius > Carassius gibelio. The sequence continues at coordinate 2,386,406 of NC_068414.1, read as the reverse complement.
CAGCATGCTGCGAGAGGGCTTGCCACTGGTCATCGTCTGAATAGGCACTCTCTGCGTTTGACCACTTCGTGTTTATTTAGCCGGATGGGAAGGCAGCGCTTTCTTGTACGTGACGGGATGCAAATTCTTGAAGGCTCTCTTTAGTGACGGGTCCAAACAAAGATCTCATCTGCTCCTCTAGCCCTATCGGCGACTCGTGCACTTCGAGCCTTCTTAGTGACGGCGCAAGTTGCTGACTGCTGACTGCGTTGGTGGTATAGTGGTGAGCATAGCTGCCTTCCAAGCAGTTGGAGAGAGCAGTGCGCATGTCCTTTGGCTCGGGCTGACGTCGAAGCAGAACTCCCTCTGTGACCTGTGCCTCCACCCAAAACTTTTGGATGGAATAATTTCGGATGGACCCATCATTAGCTGAAGTTGCATAACACTTGCAACACTACCCGTAGCAGGGGTCATTGTTTGGACTCTTTTTTTTTTTTTTTTTTTTTTTAATTGCGCTTTAAACAAAAAGTATTGTGTCAATGCAACTGAACAACATTTATTAGGAACACAGTGCGTCAATAAAGCTACTGACTTCCGCCTGCGTTGTTGGTATAGTGGTGAGCATAGCTGCCTTCCAAGCAGTTGACCCGCGTTCGATTCCCGGCCAACGCATGTCCTTTGGCTCGGGCTGACGTCGAAGCAGAACTCCTTCTGTGACCTGCGAATCCAACCAAACATTTTGGATGGATCATTCGGAAGACGAAAAGAACCAGCTCTCCCCGTCGGGGAATCGAACCCCGGTCTTCCGCGTGACAGGCGGAGATACTGTCCACTATACTAACGAGGAGCCGTGCATGCTGCCGTTTCTCCCCCAACTGACGGCACTGCACTGACATAACTAAACAATGCATGGCTTCTTCTGACGCAGACCCAGCCCTAGCACCGTAAAATTTCTGATGGACCCATCATTAGCTGAAGTCGCATAACACTTGGAACACTACCCGTAGCAGGGGTCATTGTTTGGACTCTTTTTTTTTGTTTTTTTTTAAATTGCGCTTTAAACAGAAAGTATTGCGTCAATGCAACTGAACAACATTAATTAGGAACACAGTGCGTCAAAAAGCAAAATGACAGTTAAAGGCATTTCGTTATTGAACTCTTTGATGACATCATTCAGCTAAGTTCAGTTTAAATAGTATCTGTGCAATAATTTGCAATCAAGTCAACGATATCGCTGTACATGAAGTGTCCCCAGCTCCGCCTGCCAGAAGCGACAGAGGGAAGAAACCAAAACTCGATCGGTGAAAGGATGGAGAAAAAACCCGGTGAGAAACCAGGCTCAATCGGGGAGACAGTTCTCCCCTTGTCAGACGAAACAGGTAGATCAGCTCCAGGCTGCAGGAATGTCAGACTGTGCAGAAGAATCATCTGTTTCCTGTGGTCTTGTCCAGGTGGTCTTTACAGGGGATTTGTATCTGCGGCTCATCTAGTTGTCACGGTCTCCGCTGTGTTTCTGGGCCATAGAGGTCCTTTCTAGGTGTTGATCCACCATCTTCTCTGTATACGGACTGGATCCGGGTGACTGAAGTGGATACAGACTGGATCTGGTGGCTACGGTGACCTCGGAATAAGGGATTTCTTTAAAAGACTTTTTTTTTCATATAAGATTTTATCCAACTTTTCAGATAGAGGCATGAGAAAGAGATTGCCTTGATTGGGCTTTTGGTTATTATAGGCACTCTCTGCGTTTGACCACTTCGTGTTTATTTAGCCGGATGGGAAGGCAGCGCTTTCTTGTACGTGACGGGATGCAAATTCTTGAAGGCTCTCTTTAGTGACGGGTCCAAACAAAGATCTCATCTGCTCCTCTAGCCCTATCGGCGACTCGTGCACTTCGAGCCTTCTTAGTGACGGCGCAAGTTGCTGACTGCTGACTGCGTTGGTGGTATAGTGGTGAGCATAGCTGCCTTCCAAGCAGTTGGAGAGAGCAGTGCGCATGTCCTTTGGCTCGGGCTGACGTCGAAGCAGAACTCCCTCTGTGACCTGTGCCTCCACCCAAAACTTTTGGATGGAATAATTTCGGATGGACCCATCATTAGCTGAAGTCGCATAACACTTGCAACACTACCCGTAGCAGGGGTCATTGTTTGGACTCTTTTTTTTTTTTTTTTTTTTTTTTTAATTGCGCTTTAAACAAAAAGTATTGTGTCAATGCAACTGAACAACATTTATTAGGAACACAGTGCGTCAATAAAGCTACTGACTTCCGCCTGCGTTGTTGGTATAGTGGTGAGCATAGCTGCCTTCCAAGCAGTTGACCCGGGTTCGATTCCCGGCCAACGCATGTCCTTTGGCTCGGGCTGACGTCGAAGCAGAACTCCTTCTGTGACCTGCGAATCCAACCAAACATTTTGGATGGATCATTCGGAAGACGAAAAGAACCAGCTCTCCCCGTCGGGGAATCGAACCCCGGTCTTCCGCGTGACAGGCGGAGATACTGTCCACTATACTAACGAGGAGCCGTGCATGCTGCCGTTTCTCCCCCAACTGACGGCACTGCACTGACATAACTAAACAATGCATGGCTTCTTCTGACGCAGACCCAGCCCTAGCACCGTAAAATTTCTGATGGACCCATCATTAGCTGAAGTCGCATAACACTTGGAACACTACCCGTAGCAGGGGTCATTGTTTGGACTCTTTTTTTTTTTTTTTTTTTTTTTTAAATTGCGCTTTAAACAGAAAGTATTGCGTCAATGCAACTGAACAACATTAATTAGGAACACAGTGCGTCAAAAAGCAAAATGACAGTTAAAGGCATTTCGTTATTGAACTCTTTGATGACATCATTCAGCTAAGTTCAGTTTAAATAGTATCTGTGCAATAATTTGCAATCAAGTCAACGATATCGCTGTACATGAAGTGTCCCCAGCTCCGCCTGCCAGAAGCGACAGAGGGAAGAAACCAAAACTCGATCGGTGAAAGGATGGAGAAAAAACCCGGTGAGAAACCAGGCTCAATCGGGGAGACAGTTCTCCCCTTGTCAGACGAAACAGGTAGATCAGCTCCAGGCTGCAGGAATGTCAGACTGTGCAGAAGAATCATCTGTTTCCTGTGGTCTTGTCCAGGTGGTCTTTACAGGGGATTTGTATCTGCGGCTCATCTAGTTGTCACGGTCTCCGCTGTGTTTCTGGGCCATAGAGGTCCTTTCTAGGTGTTGATCCACCATCTTCTCTGTATACGGACTGGATCCGGGTGACTGAAGCGGATACAGACTGGATCTGGTGGCTACGGTGACCTCGGAATAAGGGATTTCTTTAAAAGACTTTTTTTTTTCATATAAGATTTTATCCAACTTTTCAGATAGAGGCATGAGAAAGAGATTGCCTTGATTGGGCTTTTGGTTATTATAGGCACTCTCTGCGTTTGACCACTTCGTGTTTATTTAGCCGGATGGGAAGGCAGCGCTTTCTTGTACGTGACGGGATGCAAATTCTTGAAGGCTCTCTTTAGTGACGGGTCCAAACAAAGATCTCATCTGCTCCTCTAGCCCTATCGGCGACTCGTGCACTTCGAGCCTTCTTAGTGACGGCGCAAGTTGCTGACTGCTGACTGCTTTGGTGGTATAGTGGTGAGCATAGCTGCCTTCCAAGCAGTTGGAGAAAGCAGTGCGCATGTCCTTTGGCTCGGGCTGACGTCGAAGCAGAACTCCCTCTGTGACCTGTGCCTCCACCCAAAACTTTTGGATGGAATAATTTCGGATGGACCCATCATTAGCTGAAGTCGCATAACACTTGGAACACTACCCGTAGCAGGGGTCATTGTTTGGACTCTTTTTTTTTTTTTTTTTTTTTTTAAATTGCGCTTTAAACAGAAAGTATTGCGTCAATGCAACTGAACAACATTAATTAGGAACACAGTGCGTCAAAAAGCAAAATGACAGTTAAAGGCATTTCGTTATTGAACTCTTTGATGACATCATTCAGCTAAGTTCAGTTTAAATAGTATCTGTGCAATAATTTGCAATCAAGTCAACGATATCGCTGTACATGAAGTGTCCCCAGCTCCGCCTGCCAGAAGCGACAGAGGGAAGAAACCAAAACTCGATCGGTGAAAGGATGGAGAAAAAACCCGGTGAGAAACCAGGCTCAATCGGGGAGACAGTTCTCCCCTTGTCAGACGAAACAGGTAGATCAGCTCCAGGCTGCAGGAATGTCAGACTGTGCAGAAGAATCATCTGTTTCCTGTGGTCTTGTCCAGGTGGTCTTTACAGGGGATTTGTATCTGCGGCTCATCTAGTTGTCACGGTCTCCGCTGTGTTTCTGGGCCATAGAGGTCCTTTCTAGGTGTTGATCCACCATCTTCTCTGTATACGGACTGGATCCGGGTGACTGAAGCGGATACAGACTGGATCTGGTGGCTACGGTGACCTCGGAATAAGGGATTTCTTTAAAAGACTTTTTTTTTCATATAAGATTTTATCCAACTTTTCAGATAGAGGCATGAGAAAGAGATTGCCTTGATTGGGCTTTTGGTTATTATAGGCACTCTCTGCGTTTGACCACTTCGTGTTTATTTAGCCGGATGGGAAGGCAGCGCTTTCTTGTACGTGACGGGATGCAAATTCTTGAAGGCTCTCTTTAGTGACGGGTCCAAACAAAGATCTCATCTGCTCCTCTAGCCCTATCGGCGACTCGTGCACTTCGAGCCTTCTTAGTGACGGCGCAAGTTGCTGACTGCTGACTGCGTTGGTGGTATAGTGGTGAGCATAGCTGCCTTCCAAGCAGTTGACACGGATTCGATTCCCGGCCAACGCATATCCTTTGGCTCGGGCTGACGTCGAAGCAGAACTCCCTCTGTGACCTGTGCCTCCACCCAAAACTTTTGGATGGAATAATTTCGGATGGACCCATCATTAGCTGAAGTCGCATAACACTTGCAACACTACCGGTAGCAGGGGTCATTGTTTGGACTCTTTTTTATTTTTTTTTATTTTTTTTATTGCGCTTTAAACAAAAAGTATTGTGTCAATGCAACTGAACAACATTTATTAGGAACACAGTGCGTCAATAAAGCTACTGTCTTCCGCCTGCGTTGGTGGTATAGTGGTGAGCATAGCTGCCTTCCAAGCAGTTGACCCGGGTTCGATTCCCGGCCAACGCATGTCCTTTGGCTCGGGCTGACGTCGAAGCAGAACTCCTTCTGTGACCTGCGACTCCAACCAAACATTTTGGATGGATCATTCGGAAGACGAAAAGAACCAGCTCTCCCCGTCGGGGAATCGAACCCCGGTCTTCCGCGTGACAGGCGGAGATACTGTCCACTATACTAACGAGGAGCCGTGCATGCTGCCGTTTCTCCCCCAACTGACGGCACTGCACTGACATAACTAAACAATGCATGGCTTCTTCTGACGCAGACCCAGCCCTAGCACCGTAAAATTTCTGATGGACCCATCATTAGCTGAAGTCGCATAACACTTGGAACACTACCTGTAGCAGGGGTCATTGTTTGGACTCTTTTTTTTTTGTTTGTTTTTTTTTTAAATTGCGCTTTAAACAGAAAGTATTGCGTCAATGCAACTGAACAACATTAATTAGGAACACAGTGCGTCAAAAAGCAAAATGACAGTTAAAGGCATTTCGTTATTGAACTCTTTGATGACATCATTCAGCTAAGTTCAGTTTAAATAGTATCTGTGCAATAATTTGCAATCAAGTCAACGATATCGCTGTACATGAAGTGTCCCCAGCTCCGCCTGCCAGAAGCGACAGAGGGAAGAAACCAAAACTCGATCGGTGAAAGGATGGAGAAAAAACCCGGTGAGAAACCAGGCTCAATCGGGGAGACAGTTCTCCCCTTGTCAGACGAAACAGGTAGATCAGCTCCAGGCTGCAGGAATGTCAGACTGTGCAGAAGAATCATCTGTTTCCTGTGGTCTTGTCCAGGTGGTCTTTACAGGGGATTTGTATCTGCGGCTCATCTAGTTGTCACGGTCTCCGCTGTGTTTCTGGGCCATAGAGGTCCTTTCTAGGTGTTGATCCACCATCTTCTCTGTATACGGACTGGATCCGGGTGACTGAAGCGGATACAGACTGGATCTGGTGGCTACGGTGACCTCGGAATAAGGGATTTCTTTAAAAGACTTTTTTTTTTTCATATAAGATTTTATCCAACTTTTCAGATAGAGGCATGAGAAAGAGATTGCCTTGATTGGACTTTTGGTTATTATAGGCACTCTCTGCGTTTGACCACTTCGTGTTTATTTAGCCGGATGGGAAGGCAGCGCTTTCTTGTACGTGACGGGATGCAAATTCTTGAAGGCTCTCTTTAGTGACGGGTCCAAACAAAGATCTCATCTGCTCCTCTAGCCCTATCGGCGACTCGTGCACTTCGAGCCTTCTTAGTGACGGCGCAAGTTGCTGACTGCTGACTGCGTTGGTGGTATAGTGGTGAGCATAGCTGCCTTCCAAGCAGTTGGAGAAAGCAGTGCGCATGTCCTTTGGCTCGGGCTGACGTCGAAGCAGAACTCCCTCTGTGACCTGTGCCTCCACCCAAAACTTTTGGATGGAATAATTTCGGATGGACCCATCATTAGCTGAAGTCGCATAACACTTGGAACACTACCCGTAGCAGGGGTCATTGTTTGGACTCTTTTTTTTTTTTTTTTTTTTTTTTAAATTGCGCTTTAAACAGAAAGTATTGCGTCAATGCAACTGAACAACATTAATTAGGAACACAGTGCGTCAAAAAGCAAAATGACAGTTAAAGGCATTTCGTTATTGAACTCTTTGATGACATCATTCAGCTAAGTTCAGTTTAAATAGTATCTGTGCAATAATTTGCAATCAAGTCAACGATATCGCTGTACATGAAGTGTCCCCAGCTCCGCCTGCCAGAAGCGACAGAGGGAAGAAACCAAAACTCGATCGGTGAAAGGATGGAGAAAAAACCCGGTGAGAAACCAGGCTCAATCGGGGAGACAGTTCTCCCCTTGTCAGACGAAACAGGTAGATCAGCTCCAGGCTGCAGGAATGTCAGACTGTGCAGAAGAATCATCTGTTTCCTGTGGTCTTGTCCAGGTGGTCTTTACAGGGGATTTGTATCTGCGGCTCATCTAGTTGTCACGGTCTCCGCTGAGTTTCTGGGCCATAGAGGTCCTTTCTAGGTGTTGATCCACCATCTTCTCTGTATACGGACTGGATCCGGGTGACTGAAGCGGATACAGACTGGATCTGGTGGCTACGGTGACCTCGGAATAAGGGATTTCTTTAAAAGACTTTTTTTTTCATATAAGATTTTATCCAACTTTTCAGATAGAGGCATGAGAAAGAGATTGCCTTGATTGGGCTTTTGGTTATTATAGGCACTCTCTGCGTTTGACCACTTCGTGTTTATTTAGCCGGATGGGAAGGCAGCGCTTTCTTGTACGTGACGGGATGCAAATTCTTGAAGGCTCTCTTTAGTGACGGGTCCAAACAAAGATCTCATCTGCTCCTCTAGCCCTATCGGCGACTCGTGCACTTCGAGCCTTCTTAGTGACGGCGCAAGTTGCTGACTGCTGACTGCTGACTGCGTTGGTGGTATAGTGGTGAGCATAGCTGCCTTCCAAGCAGTTGGAGAAAGCAGTGCGCATGTCCTTTGGCTCGGGCTGACGTCGAAGCAGAACTCCCTCTGTGACCTGTGCCTCCACCCAAAACTTTTGGATGGAATAATTTCGGATGGACCCATCATTAGCTGAAGTCGCATAACACTTGCAACACTACCCGTAGCAGGGGTCATTGTTTGGACTCTTTTTTTTTTTTTTTTTTTTTTTAATTGCGCTTTAAACAAAAAGTATTGTGTCAATGCAACTGAACAACATTTATTAGGAACACAGTGCGTCAAAAAGCAAAATGACAGTTAAAGGCATTTCGTTATTGAACTCTTTGATGACATCATTCAGCTAAGTTCAGTTTAAATAGTATCTGTGCAATAATTTGCAATCAAGTCAACGATATCGCTGTACATGAAGTGTCCCCATCTCCGCCTGCCAGAAGCGACAGAGGGAAGAAACCAAAACTCGATCGGTGAAAGGATGGAGAAAAAACCCGGTGAGAAACCAGGCTCAATCGGGGAGACAGTTCTCCCCTTGTCAGACGAAACAGGTAGATCAGCTCCAGGCTGCAGGAATGTCAGACTGTGCAGAAGAATCATCTGTTTCCTGTGGTCTTGTCCAGGTGGTCTTTACAGGGGATTTGTATCTGCGGCTCATCTAGTTGTCACGGTCTCCGCTGTGTTTCTGGGCCATAGAGGTCCTTTCTAGGTGTTGATCCACCATCTTCTCTGTATACGGACTGGATCCGGGTGACTGAAGCGGATACAGACTGGATCTGGTGGCTACGGTGACCTCGGAATAAGGGATTTCTTTAAAAGACTTTTTTTTTTCATATAAGATTTCATCCAACTTTTCAGATAGAGGCATGAGAAAGAGATTGCCTTGATTGGGCTTTTGGTTATTATAGGCACTCTCTGCGTTTGACCACTTCGTGTTTATTTAGCCGGATGGGAAGGCAGCGCTTTCTTGTACGTGACGGGATGCAAATTCTTGAAGGCTCTCTTTAGTGACGGGTCCAAACAAAGATCTCATCTGCTCCTCTAGCCCTATCGGCGACTCGTGCACTTCGAGCCTTCTTAGTGACGGCGCAAGTTGCTGACTGCTGACTGCGTTGGTGGTATAGTGGTGAGCATAGCTGCCTTCCAAGCAGTTGGAGAAAGCAGTGCGCATGTCCTTTGGCTCGGGCTGACGTCGAAGCAGAACTCCCTCTGTGACCTGTGCCTCCACCCAAAACTTTTGGATGGAATAATTTCGGATGGACCCATCATTAGCTGAAGTCGCATAACACTTGGAACACTACCCGTAGCAGGGGTCATTGTTTGGACTCTTTTTTTTTTTTTTTTTTTTTTTAAATTGCGCTTTAAACAGAAAGTATTGCGTCAATGCAACTGAACAACATTAATTAGGAACACAGTGCGTCAAAAAGCAAAATGACAGTTAAAGGCATTTCGTTATTGAACTCTTTGATGACATCATTCAGCTAAGTTCAGTTTAAATAGTATCTGTGCAATAATTTGCAATCAAGTCAACGATATCGCTGTACATGAAGTGTCCCCAGCTCCGCCTGCCAGAAGCGACAGAGGGAAGAAACCAAAACTCGATCGGTGAAAGGATGGAGAAAAAACCCGGTGAGAAACCAGGCTCAATCGGGGAGACAGTTCTCCCCTTGTCAGACGAAACAGGTAGATCAGCTCCAGGCTGCAGGAATGTCAGACTGTGCAGAAGAATCATCTGTTTCCTGTGGTCTTGTCCAGGTGGTCTTTACAGGGGATTTGTATCTGCGGCTCATCTAGTTGTCACGGTCTCCGCTGTGTTTCTGGGCCATAGAGGTCCTTTCTAGGTGTTGATCCACCATCTTCTCTGTATACGGACTGGATCCGGGTGACTGAAGCGGATACAGACTGGATCTGGTGGCTACGGTGACCTCGGAATAAGGGATTTCTTTAAAAGACTTTTTTTTTCATATAAGATTTTATCCAACTTTTCAGATAGAGGCATGAGAAAGAGATTGCCTTGATTGGGCTTTTGGTTATTATAGGCACTCTCTGCGTTTGACCACTTCGTGTTTATTTAGCCGGATGGGAAGGCAGCGCTTTCTTGTACGTGACGGGATGCAAATTCTTGAAGGCTCTCTTTAGTGACGGGTCCAAACAAAGATCTCATCTGCTCCTCTAGCCCTATCGGCGACTCGTGCACTTCGAGCCTTCTTAGTGACGGCGCAAGTTGCTGACTGCTGACTGCGTTGGTGGTATAGTGGTGAGCATAGCTGCCTTCCAAGCAGTTGACCCGGATTCGATTCCCGGCCAACGCATGTCCTTTGGCTCGGGCTGACGTCGAAGCAGAACTCCCTCTGTGACCTGTGCCTCCATCCAAAACTTTTGGATGGAATAATTTCGGATGGACCCATCATTAGCTGAAGTCGCATAACACTTGGAACACTACCCGTAGCAGGGGTCATTGTTTGGACTCTTTTTTTTTTTTTTTTAAATTGCGCTTTAAACAGAAAGTATTGCGTCAATGCAACTGAACAACATTAATTAGGAACACAGTGCGTCAAAAAGCAAAATGACAGTTAAAGGCATTTCGTTATTGAACTCTTTGATGACATCATTCAGCTAAGTTCAGTTTAAATAGTATCTGTGCAATAATTTGCAATCAAGTCAACGATATCGCTGTACATGAAGTGTCCCCAGCTCCGCCTGCCAGAAGCGACAGAGGCAAGAAACCAAAACTCGATCGGTGAAAGGATGGAGAAAAAACCCGGTGAGAAACCAGGCTCAATCGGGGAGACAGTTCTCCCCTTGTCAGACGAAACAGGTAGATCAGCTCCAGGCTGCAGGAATGTCAGACTGTGCAGAAGAATCATCTGTTTCCTGTGGTCTTGTCCAGGTGGTCTTTACAGGGGATTTGTATCTGCGGCTCATCTAGTTGTCACGGTCTCCGCTGTGTTTCTGGGCCATAGAGGTCCTTTCTAGGTGTTGATCCACCATCTTCTCTGGATACGGACTGGATCCGGGTGACTGAAGCGGATACAGACTGGATCTGGTGGCTACGGTGACCTCGGAATAAGGGATTTCTTTAAAAGACTTTTTTTTTCATATAAGATTTTATCCAACTTTTCAGATAGAGGCATGAGAAAGAGATTGCCTTGATTGGGCTTTTGGTTATTATAGGCACTCTCTGCGTTTGACCACTTCGTGTTTATTTAGCCGGATGGGAAGGCAGCGCTTTCTTGTACGTGACGGGATGCAAATTCTTGAAGGCTCTCTTTAGTGACGGGTCCAAACAAAGATCTCATCTGCTCCTCTAGCCCTATCGGCGACTCGTGCACTTCGAGCCTTCTTAGTGACGGCGCAAGTTGCTGACTGCTGACTGCGTTGGTGGTATAGTGGTGAGCATAGCTGCCTTCCAAGCAGTTGACACGGATTCGATTCCCGGCCAACGCATATCCTTTGGCTCGGGCTGACGTCGAAGCAGAACTCCCTCTGTGACCTGTGCCTCCACCCAAAACTTTTGGATGGAATAATTTCGGATGGACCCATCATTAGCTGAAGTCGCATAACACTTGCAACACTACCGGTAGCAGGGGTCATTGTTTGGACTCTTTTTTATTTTTTTTTATTTTTTTTATTGCGCTTTAAACAAAAAGTATTGTGTCAATGCAACTGAACAACATTTATTAGGAACACAGTGCGTCAATAAAGCTACTGTCTTCCGCCTGCGTTGGTGGTATAGTGGTGAGCATAGCTGCCTTCCAAGCAGTTGACCCGGGTTCGATTCCCGGCCAACGCATGTCCTTTGGCTCGGGCTGACGTCGAAGCAGAACTCCTTCTGTGACCTGCGACTCCAACCAAACATTTTGGATGGATCATTCGGAAGACGAAAAGAACCAGCTCTCCCCGTCGGGGAATCGAACCCCGGTCTTCCGCGTGACAGGCGGAGATACTGTCCACTATACTAACGAGGAGCCGTGCATGCTGCCGTTTCTCCCCCAACTGACGGCACTGCACTGACATAACTAAACAATGCATGGCTTCTTCTGACGCAGACCCAGCCCTAGCACCGTAAAATTTCTGATGGACCCATCATTAGCTGAAGTCGCATAACACTTGGAACACTACCTGTAGCAGGGGTCATTGTTTGGACTCTTTTTTTTTTGTTTGTTTTTTTTTTAAATTGCGCTTTAAACAGAAAGTATTGCGTCAATGCAACTGAACAACATTAATTAGGAACACAGTGCGTCAAAAAGCAAAATGACAGTTAAAGGCATTTCGTTATTGAACTCTTTGATGACATCATTCAGCTAAGTTCAGTTTAAATAGTATCTGTGCAATAATTTGCAATCAAGTCAACGATATCGCTGTACATGAAGTGTCCCCAGCTCCGCCTGCCAGAAGCGACAGAGGGAAGAAACCAAAACTCGATCGGTGAAAGGATGGAGAAAAAACCCGGTGAGAAACCAGGCTCAATCGGGGAGACAGTTCTCCCCTTGTCAGACGAAACAGGTAGATCAGCTCCAGGCTGCAGGAATGTCAGACTGTGCAGAAGAATCATCTGTTTCCTGTGGTCTTGTCCAGGTGGTCTTTACAGGGGATTTGTATCTGCGGCTCATCTAGTTGTCACGGTCTCCGCTGTGTTTCTGGGCCATAGAGGTCCTTTCTAGGTGTTGATCCACCATCTTCTCTGTATACGGACTGGATCCGGGTGACTGAAGCGGATACAGACTGGATCTGGTGGCTACGGTGACCTCGGAATAAGGGATTTCTTTAAAAGACTTTTTTTTTTTCATATAAGATTTTATCCAACTTTTCAGATAGAGGCATGAGAAAGAGATTGCCTTGATTGGACTTTTGGTTATTATAGGCACTCTCTGCGTTTGACCACTTCGTGTTTATTTAGCCGGATGGGAAGGCAGCGCTTTCTTGTACGTGACGGGATGCAAATTCTTGAAGGCTCTCTTTAGTGACGGGTCCAAACAAAGATCTCATCTGCTCCTCTAGCCCTATCGGCGACTCGTGCACTTCGAGCCTTCTTAGTGACGGCGCAAGTTGCTGACTGCTGACTGCGTTGGTGGTATAGTGGTGAGCATAGCTGCCTTCCAAGCAGTTGGAGAAAGCAGTGCGCATGTCCTTTGGCTCGGGCTGACGTCGAAGCAGAACTCCCTCTGTGACCTGTGCCTCCACCCAAAACTTTTGGATGGAATAATTTCGGATGGACCCATCATTAGCTGAAGTCGCATAACACTTGGAACACTACCCGTAGCAGGGGTCATTGTTTGGACTCTTTTTTTTTTTTTTTTTTTTTTTTAAATTGCGCTTTAAACAGAAAGTATTGCGTCAATGCAACTGAACAACATTAATTAGGAACACAGTGCGTCAAAAAGCAAAATGACAGTTAAAGGCATTTCGTTATTGAACTCTTTGATGACATCATTCAGCTAAGTTCAGTTTAAATAGTATCTGTGCAATAATTTGCAATCAAGTCAACGATATCGCTGTACATGAAGTGTCCCCAGCTCCGCCTGCCAGAAGCGACAGAGGGAAGAAACCAAAACTCGATCGGTGAAAGGATGGAGAAAAAACCCGGTGAGAAACCAGGCTCAATCGGGGAGACAGTTCTCCCCTTGTCAGACGAAACAGGTAGATCAGCTCCAGGCTGCAGGAATGTCAGACTGTGCAGAAGAATCATCTGTTTCCTGTGGTCTTGTCCAGGTGGTCTTTACAGGGGATTTGTATCTGCGGCTCATCTAGTTGTCACGGTCTCCGCTGAGTTTCTGGGCCATAGAGGTCCTTTCTAGGTGTTGATCCACCATCTTCTCTGTATACGGACTGGATCCGGGTGACTGAAGCGGATACAGACTGGATCTGGTGGCTACGGTGACCTCGGAATAAGGGATTTCTTTAAAAGACTTTTTTTTTCATATAAGATTTTATCCAACTTTTCAGATAGAGGCATGAGAAAGAGATTGCCTTGATTGGGCTTTTGGTTATTATAGGCACTCTCTGCGTTTGACCACTTCGTGTTTATTTAGCCGGATGGGAAGGCAGCGCTTTCTTGTACGTGACGGGATGCAAATTCTTGAAGGCTCTCTTTAGTGACGGGTCCAAACAAAGATCTCATCTGCTCCTCTAGCCCTATCGGCGACTCGTGCACTTCGAGCCTTCTTAGTGACGGCGCAAGTTGCTGACTGCTGACTGCTGACTGCGTTGGTGGTATAGTGGTGAGCATAGCTGCCTTCCAAGCAGTTGGAGAAAGCAGTGCGCATGTCCTTTGGCTCGGGCTGACGTCGAAGCAGAACTCCCTCTGTGACCTGTGCCTCCACCCAAAACTTTTGGATGGAATAATTTCGGATGGACCCATCATTAGCTGAAGTCGCATAACACTTGCAACACTACCCGTAGCAGGGGTCATTGTTTGGACTCTTTTTTTTTTTTTTTTTTTTTTTTAAATTGCGCTTTAAACAGAAAGTATTGCGTCAATGCAACTGAACAACATTAATTAGGAACACAGTGCGTCAAAAAGCAAAATGACAGTTAAAGGCATTTCGTTATTGAACTCTTTGATGACATCATTCAGCTAAGTTCAGTTTAAATAGTATCTGTGCAATAATTTGCAATCAAGTCAACGATATCGCTGTACATGAAGTGTCCCCAGCTCCGCCTGCCAGAAGCGACAGAGGGAAGAAACCAAAACTCGATCGGTGAAAGGATGGAGAAAAAACCCGGTGAGAAACCAGGCTCAATCGGGGAGACAGTTCTCCCCTTGTCAGACGAAACAGGTAGATCAGCTCCAGGCTGCAGGAATGTCAGACTGTGCAGAAGAATCATCTGTTTCCTGTGGTCTTGTCCAGGTGGTCTTTACAGGGGATTTGTATCTGCGGCTCATCTAGTTGTCACGGTCTCCGCTGTGTTTCTGGGCCATAGAGGTCCTTTCTAGGTGTTGATCCACCATCTTCTCTGTATACGGACTGGATCCGGGTGACTGAAGCGGATACAGACTGGATCTGGTGGCTACGGTGACCTCGGAATAAGGGATTTCTTTAAAAGACTTTTTTTTTTCATATAAGATTTTATCCAACTTTTCAGATAGAGGCATGAGAAAGAGATTGCCTTGATTGGGCTTTTGGTTATTATAGGCACTCTCTGCGTTTGACCACTTCGTGTTTATTTAGCCGGATGGGAAGGCAGCGCTTTCTTGTACGTGACGGGATGCAAATTCTTGAAGGCTCTCTTTAGTGACGGGTCCAAACAAAGATCTCATCTGCTCCTCTAGCCCTATCGGCGACTCGTGCACTTCGAGCCTTCTTAGTGACGGCGCAAGTTGCTGACTGCTGACTGCTTTGGTGGTATAGTGGTGAGCATAGCTGCCTTCCAAGCAGTTGGAGAAAGCAGTGCGCATGTCCTTTGGCTCGGGCTGACGTCGAAGCAGAACTCCCTCTGTGACCTGTGCCTCCACCCAAAACTTTTGGATGGAATAATTTCGGATGGACCCATCATTAGCTGAAGTCGCATAACACTTGGAACACTACCCGTAGCAGGGGTCATTGTTTGGACTCTTTTTTTTTTTTTTTTTTTTTTTAAATTGCGCTTTAAACAGAAAGTATTGCGTCAATGCAACTGAACAACATTAATTAGGAACACAGTGCGTCAAAAAGCAAAATGACAGTTAAAGGCATTTCGTTATTGAACTCTTTGATGACATCATTCAGCTAAGTTCAGTTTAAATAGTATCTGTGCAATAATTTGCAATCAAGTCAACGATATCGCTGTACATGAAGTGTCCCCAGCTCCGCCTGCCAGAAGCGACAGAGGGAAGAAACCAAAACTCGATCGGTGAAAGGATGGAGAAAAAACCCGGTGAGAAACCAGGCTCAATCGGGGAGACAGTTCTCCCCTTGTCAGACGAAACAGGTAGATCAGCTCCAGGCTGCAGGAATGTCAGACTGTGCAGAAGAATCATCTGTTTCCTGTGGTCTTGTCCAGGTGGTCTTTACAGGGGATTTGTATCTGCGGCTCATCTAGTTGTCACGGTCTCCGCTGTGTTTCTGGGCCATAGAGGTCCTTTCTAGGTGTTGATCCACCATCTTCTCTGTATACGGACTGGATCCGGGTGACTGAAGCGGATACAGACTGGATCTGGTGGCTACGGTGACCTCGGAATAAGGGATTTCTTTAAAAGACTTTTTTTTTCATATAAGATTTTATCCAACTTTTCAGATAGAGGCATGAGAAAGAGATTGCCTTGATTGGGCTTTTGGTTATTATAGGCACTCTCTGCGTTTGACCACTTCGTGTTTATTTAGCCGGATGGGAAGGCAGCGCTTTCTTGTACGTGACGGGATGCAAATTCTTGAAGGCTCTCTTTAGTGACGGGTCCAAACAAAGATCTCATCTGCTCCTCTAGCCCTATCGGCGACTCGTGCACTTCGAGCCTTCTTAGTGACGGCGCAAGTTGCTGACTGCTGACTGCGTTGGTGGTATAGTGGTGAGCATAGCTGCCTTCCAAGCAGTTGACACGGATTCGATTCCCGGCCAACGCATATCCTTTGGCTCGGGCTGACGTCGAAGCAGAACTCCCTCTGTGACCTGTGCCTCCACCCAAAACTTTTGGATGGAATAATTTCGGATGGACCCATCATTAGCTGAAGTCGCATAACACTTGCAACACTACCGGTAGCAGGGGTCATTGTTTGGACTCTTTTTTATTTTTTTTTATTTTTTTTATTGCGCTTTAAACAAAAAGTATTGTGTCAATGCAACTGAACAACATTTATTAGGAACACAGTGCGTCAATAAAGCTACTGTCTTCCGCCTGCGTTGGTGGTATAGTGGTGAGCATAGCTGCCTTCCAAGCAGTTGACCCGGGTTCGATTCCCGGCCAACGCATGTCCTTTGGCTCGGGCTGACGTCGAAGCAGAACTCCTTCTGTGACCTGCGACTCCAACCAAACATTTTGGATGGATCATTCGGAAGACGAAAAGAACCAGCTCTCCCCGTCGGGGAATCGAACCCCGGTCTTCCGCGTGACAGGCGGAGATACTGTCCACTATACTAACGAGGAGCCGTGCATGCTGCCGTTTCTCCCCCAACTGACGGCACTGCACTGACATAACTAAACAATGCATGGCTTCTTCTGACGCAGACCCAGCCCTAGCACCGTAAAATTTCTGATGGACCCATCATTAGCTGAAGTCGCATAACACTTGGAACACTACCTGTAGCAGGGGTCATTGTTTGGACTCTTTTTTTTTTGTTTGTTTTTTTTTTAAATTGCGCTTTAAACAGAAAGTATTGCGTCAATGCAACTGAACAACATTAATTAGGAACACAGTGCGTCAAAAAGCAAAATGACAGTTAAAGGCATTTCGTTATTGAACTCTTTGATGACATCATTCAGCTAAGTTCAGTTTAAATAGTATCTGTGCAATAATTTGCAATCAAGTCAACGATATCGCTGTACATGAAGTGTCCCCAGCTCCGCCTGCCAGAAGCGACAGAGGGAAGAAACCAAAACTCGATCGGTGAAAGGATGGAGAAAAAACCCGGTGAGAAACCAGGCTCAATCGGGGAGACAGTTCTCCCCTTGTCAGACGAAACAGGTAGATCAGCTCCAGGCTGCAGGAATGTCAGACTGTGCAGAAGAATCATCTGTTTCCTGTGGTCTTGTCCAGGTGGTCTTTACAGGGGATTTGTATCTGCGGCTCATCTAGTTGTCACGGTCTCCGCTGTGTTTCTGGGCCATAGAGGTCCTTTCTAGGTGTTGATCCACCATCTTCTCTGTATACGGACTGGATCCGGGTGACTGAAGCGGATACAGACTGGATCTGGTGGCTACGGTGACCTCGGAATAAGGGATTTCTTTAAAAGACTTTTTTTTTTTCATATAAGATTTTATCCAACTTTTCAGATAGAGGCATGAGAAAGAGATTGCCTTGATTGGACTTTTGGTTATTATAGGCACTCTCTGCGTTTGACCACTTCGTGTTTATTTAGCCGGATGGGAAGGCAGCGCTTTCTTGTACGTGACGGGATGCAAATTCTTGAAGGCTCTCTTTAGTGACGGGTCCAAACAAAGATCTCATCTGCTCCTCTAGCCCTATCGGCGACTCGTGCACTTCGAGCCTTCTTAGTGACGGCGCAAGTTGCTGACTGCTGACTGCGTTGGTGGTATAGTGGTGAGCATAGCTGCCTTCCAAGCAGTTGGAGAAAGCAGTGCGCATGTCCTTTGGCTCGGGCTGACGTCGAAGCAGAACTCCCTCTGTGACCTGTGCCTCCACCCAAAACTTTTGGATGGAATAATTTCGGATGGACCCATCATTAGCTGAAGTCGCATAACACTTGGAACACTACCCGTAGCAGGGGTCATTGTTTGGACTCTTTTTTTTTTTTTTTTTTTTTTTTAAATTGCGCTTTAAACAGAAAGTATTGCGTCAATGCAACTGAACAACATTAATTAGGAACACAGTGCGTCAAAAAGCAAAATGACAGTTAAAGGCATTTCGTTATTGAACTCTTTGATGACATCATTCAGCTAAGTTCAGTTTAAATAGTATCTGTGCAATAATTTGCAATCAAGTCAACGATATCGCTGTACATGAAGTGTCCCCAGCTCCGCCTGCCAGAAGCGACAGAGGGAAGAAACCAAAACTCGATCGGTGAAAGGATGGAGAAAAAACCCGGTGAGAAACCAGGCTCAATCGGGGAGACAGTTCTCCCCTTGTCAGACGAAACAGGTAGATCAGCTCCAGGCTGCAGGAATGTCAGACTGTGCAGAAGAATCATCTGTTTCCTGTGGTCTTGTCCAGGTGGTCTTTACAGGGGATTTGTATCTGCGGCTCATCTAGTTGTCACGGTCTCCGCTGAGTTTCTGGGCCATAGAGGTCCTTTCTAGGTGTTGATCCACCATCTTCTCTGTATACGGACTGGATCCGGGTGACTGAAGCGGATACAGACTGGATCTGGTGGCTACGGTGACCTCGGAATAAGGGATTTCTTTAAAAGACTTTTTTTTTCATATAAGATTTTATCCAACTTTTCAGATAGAGGCATGAGAAAGAGATTGCCTTGATTGGGCTTTTGGTTATTATAGGCACTCTCTGCGTTTGACCACTTCGTGTTTATTTAGCCGGATGGGAAGGCAGCGCTTTCTTGTACGTGACGGGATGCAAATTCTTGAAGGCTCTCTTTAGTGACGGGTCCAAACAAAGATCTCATCTGCTCCTCTAGCCCTATCGGCGACTCGTGCACTTCGAGCCTTCTTAGTGACGGCGCAAGTTGCTGACTGCTGACTGCTGACTGCGTTGGTGGTATAGTGGTGAGCATAGCTGCCTTCCAAGCAGTTGGAGAAAGCAGTGCGCATGTCCTTTGGCTCGGGCTGACGTCGAAGCAGAACTCCCTCTGTGACCTGTGCCTCCACCCAAAACTTTTGGATGGAATAATTTCGGATGGACCCATCATTAGCTGAAGTCGCATAACACTTGCAACACTACCCGTAGCAGGGGTCATTGTTTGGACTCTTTTTTTTTTTTTTTTTTTTTTAATTGCGCTTTAAACAAAAAGTATTGTGTCAATGCAACTGAACAACATTTATTAGGAACACAGTGCGTCAAAAAGCAAAATGACAGTTAAAGGCATTTCGTTATTGAACTCTTTGATGACATCATTCAGCTAAGTTCAGTTTAAATAGTATCTGTGCAATAATTTGCAATCAAGTCAACGATATCGCTGTACATGAAGTGTCCCCATCTCCGCCTGCCAGAAGCGACAGAGGGAAGAAACCAAAACTCGATCGGTGAAAGGATGGAGAAAAAACCCGGTGAGAAACCAGGCTCAATCGGGGAGACAGTTCTCCCCTTGTCAGACGAAACAGGTAGATCAGCTCCAGGCTGCAGGAATGTCAGACTGTGCAGAAGAATCATCTGTTTCCTGTGGTCTTGTCCAGGTGGTCTTTACAGGGGATTTGTATCTGCGGCTCATCTAGTTGTCACGGTCTCCGCTGAGTTTCTGGGCCATAGAGGTCCTTTCTAGGTGTTGATCCACCATCTTCTCTGTATACGGACTGGATCCGGGTGACTGAAGCGGATACAGACTGGATCTGGTGGCTACGGTGACCTCGGAATAAGGGATTTCTTTAAAAGACTTTTTTTTTCATATAAGATTTTATCCAACTTTTCAGATAGAGGCATGAGAAAGAGATTGCCTTGATTGGGCTTTTGGTTATTATAGGCACTCTCTGCGTTTGACCACTTCGTGTTTATTTAGCCGGATGGGAAGGCAGCGCTTTCTTGTACGTGACGGGATGCAAATTCTTGAAGGCTCTCTTTAGTGACGGGTCCAAACAAAGATCTCATCTGCTCCTCTAGCCCTATCGGCGACTCGTGCACTTCGAGCCTTCTTAGTGACGGCGCAAGTTGCTGACTGCTGACTGCTGACTGCGTTGGTGGTATAGTGGTGAGCATAGCTGCCTTCCAAGCAGTTGGAGAAAGCAGTGCGCATGTCCTTTGGCTCGGGCTGACGTCGAAGCAGAACTCCCTCTGTGACCTGTGCCTCCACCCAAAACTTTTGGATGGAATAATTTCGGATGGACCCATCATTAGCTGAAGTCGCATAACACTTGCAACACTACCCGTAGCAGGGGTCATTGTTTGGACTCTTTTTTTTTTTTTTTTTTTTTTTAATTGCGCTTTAAACAAAAAGTATTGTGTCAATGCAACTGAACAACATTTATTAGGAACACAGTGCGTCAAAAAGCAAAATGACAGTTAAAGGCATTTCGTTATTGAACTCTTTGATGACATCATTCAGCTAAGTTCAGTTTAAATAGTATCTGTGCAATAATTTGCAATCAAGTCAACGATATCGCTGTACATGAAGTGTCCCCATCTCCGCCTGCCAGAAGCGACAGAGGGAAGAAACCAAAACTCGATCGGTGAAAGGATGGAGAAAAAACCCGGTGAGAAACCAGGCTCAATCGGGGAGACAGTTCTCCCCTTGTCAGACGAAACAGGTAGATCAGCTCCAGGCTGCAGGAATGTCAGACTGTGCAGAAGAATCATCTGTTTCCTGTGGTCTTGTCCAGGTGGTCTTTACAGGGGATTTGTATCTGCGGCTCATCTAGTTGTCACGGTCTCCGCTGTGTTTCTGGGCCATAGAGGTCCTTTCTAGGTGTTGATCCACCATCTTCTCTGTATACGGACTGGATCCGGGTGACTGAAGCGGATACAGACTGGATCTGGTGGCTACGGTGACCTCGGAATAAGGGATTTCTTTAAAAGACTTTTTTTTTTCATATAAGATTTCATCCAACTTTTCAGATAGAGGCATGAGAAAGAGATTGCCTTGATTGGGCTTTTGGTTATTATAGGCACTCTCTGCGTTTGACCACTTCGTGTTTATTTAGCCGGATGGGAAGGCAGCGCTTTCTTGTACGTGACGGGATGCAAATTCTTGAAGGCTCTCTTTAGTGACGGGTCCAAACAAAGATCTCATCTGCTCCTCTAGCCCTATCGGCGACTCGTGCACTTCGAGCCTTCTTAGTGACGGCGCAAGTTGCTGACTGCTGACTGCGTTGGTGGTATAGTGGTGAGCATAGCTGCCTTCCAAGCAGTTGGAGAAAGCAGTGCGCATGTCCTTTGGCTCGGGCTGACGTCGAAGCAGAACTCCCTCTGTGACCTGTGCCTCCACCCAAAACTTTTGGATGGAATAATTTCGGATGGACCCATCATTAGCTGAAGTCGCATAACACTTGGAACACTACCCGTAGCAGGGGTCATTGTTTGGACTCTTTTTTTTTTTTTTTTTTTTTTTAAATTGCGCTTTAAACAGAAAGTATTGCGTCAATGCAACTGAACAACATTAATTAGGAACACAGTGCGTCAAAAAGCAAAATGACAGTTAAAGGCATTTCGTTATTGAACTCTTTGATGACATCATTCAGCTAAGTTCAGTTTAAATAGTATCTGTGCAATAATTTGCAATCAAGTCAACGATATCGCTGTACATGAAGTGTCCCCAGCTCCGCCTGCCAGAAGCGACAGAGGGAAGAAACCAAAACTCGATCGGTGAAAGGATGGAGAAAAAACCCGGTGAGAAACCAGGCTCAATCGGGGAGACAGTTCTCCCCTTGTCAGACGAAACAGGTAGATCAGCTCCAGGCTGCAGGAATGTCAGACTGTGCAGAAGAATCATCTGTTTCCTGTGGTCTTGTCCAGGTGGTCTTTACAGGGGATTTGTATCTGCGGCTCATCTAGTTGTCACGGTCTCCGCTGTGTTTCTGGGCCATAGAGGTCCTTTCTAGGTGTTGATCCACCATCTTCTCTGTATACGGACTGGATCCGGGTGACTGAAGCGGATACAGACTGGATCTGGTGGCTACGGTGACCTCGGAATAAGGGATTTCTTTAAAAGACTTTTTTTTTCATATAAGATTTTATCCAACTTTTCAGATAGAGGCATGAGAAAGAGATTGCCTTGATTGGGCTTTTGGTTATTATAGGCACTCTCTGCGTTTGACCACTTCGTGTTTATTTAGCCGGATGGGAAGGCAGCGCTTTCTTGTACGTGACGGGATGCAAATTCTTGAAGGCTCTCTTTAGTGACGGGTCCAAACAAAGATCTCATCTGCTCCTCTAGCCCTATCGGCGACTCGTGCACTTCGAGCCTTCTTAGTGACGGCGCAAGTTGCTGACTGCTGACTGCGTTGGTGGTATAGTGGTGAGCATAGCTGCCTTCCAAGCAGTTGACCCGGATTCGATTCCCGGCCAACGCATGTCCTTTGGCTCGGGCTGACGTCGAAGCAGAACTCCCTCTGTGACCTGTGCCTCCATCCAAAACTTTTGGATGGAATAATTTCGGATGGACCCATCATTAGCTGAAGTCGCATAACACTTGGAACACTACCCGTAGCAGGGGTCATTGTTTGGACTCTTTTTTTTTTTTTTTTAAATTGCGCTTTAAACAGAAAGTATTGCGTCAATGCAACTGAACAACATTAATTAGGAACACAGTGCGTCAAAAAGCAAAATGACAGTTAAAGGCATTTCGTTATTGAACTCTTTGATGACATCATTCAGCTAAGTTCAGTTTAAATAGTATCTGTGCAATAATTTGCAATCAAGTCAACGATATCGCTGTACATGAAGTGTCCCCAGCTCCGCCTGCCAGAAGCGACAGAGGCAAGAAACCAAAACTCGATCGGTGAAAGGATGGAGAAAAAACCCGGTGAGAAACCAGGCTCAATCGGGGAGACAGTTCTCCCCTTGTCAGACGAAACAGGTAGATCAGCTCCAGGCTGCAGGAATGTCAGACTGTGCAGAAGAATCATCTGTTTCCTGTGGTCTTGTCCAGGTGGTCTTTACAGGGGATTTGTATCTGCGGCTCATCTAGTTGTCACGGTCTCCGCTGTGTTTCTGGGCCATAGAGGTCCTTTCTAGGTGTTGATCCACCATCTTCTCTGGATACGGACTGGATCCGGGTGACTGAAGCGGATACAGACTGGATCTGGTGGCTACGGTGACCTCGGAATAAGGGATTTCTTTAAAAGACTTTTTTTTTCATATAAGATTTTATCCAACTTTTCAGATAGAGGCATGAGAAAGAGATTGCCTTGATTGGGCTTTTGGTTATTATAGGCACTCTCTGCGTTTGACCACTTCGTGTTTATTTAGCCGGATGGGAAGGCAGCGCTTTCTTGTACGTGACGGGATGCAAATTCTTGAAGGCTCTCTTTAGTGACGGGTCCAAACAAAGATCTCATCTGCTCCTCTAGCCCTATCGGCGACTCGTGCACTTCGAGCCTTCTTAGTGACGGCGCAAGTTGCTGACTGCTGACTGCGTTGGTGGTATAGTGGTGAGCATAGCTGCCTTCCAAGCAGTTGACACGGATTCGATTCCCGGCCAACGCATATCCTTTGGCTCGGGCTGACGTCGAAGCAGAACTCCCTCTGTGACCTGTGCCTCCACCCAAAACTTTTGGATGGAATAATTTCGGATGGACCCATCATTAGCTGAAGTCGCATAACACTTGCAACACTACCGGTAGCAGGGGTCATTGTTTGGACTCTTTTTTATTTTTTTTTATTTTTTTTATTGCGCTTTAAACAAAAAGTATTGTGTCAATGCAACTGAACAACATTTATTAGGAACACAGTGCGTCAATAAAGCTACTGTCTTCCGCCTGCGTTGGTGGTATAGTGGTGAGCATAGCTGCCTTCCAAGCAGTTGACCCGGGTTCGATTCCCGGCCAACGCATGTCCTTTGGCTCGGGCTGACGTCGAAGCAGAACTCCTTCTGTGACCTGCGACTCCAACCAAACATTTTGGATGGATCATTCGGAAGACGAAAAGAACCAGCTCTCCCCGTCGGGGAATCGAACCCCGGTCTTCCGCGTGACAGGCGGAGATACTGTCCACTATACTAACGAGGAGCCGTGCATGCTGCCGTTTCTCCCCCAACTGACGGCACTGCACTGACATAACTAAACAATGCATGGCTTCTTCTGACGCAGACCCAGCCCTAGCACCGTAAAATTTCTGATGGACCCATCATTAGCTGAAGTCGCATAACACTTGGAACACTACCTGTAGCAGGGGTCATTGTTTGGACTCTTTTTTTTTTGTTTGTTTTTTTTTTAAATTGCGCTTTAAACAGAAAGTATTGCGTCAATGCAACTGAACAACATTAATTAGGAACACAGTGCGTCAAAAAGCAAAATGACAGTTAAAGGCATTTCGTTATTGAACTCTTTGATGACATCATTCAGCTAAGTTCAGTTTAAATAGTATCTGTGCAATAATTTGCAATCAAGTCAACGATATCGCTGTACATGAAGTGTCCCCAGCTCCGCCTGCCAGAAGCGACAGAGGGAAGAAACCAAAACTCGATCGGTGAAAGGATGGAGAAAAAACCCGGTGAGAAACCAGGCTCAATCGGGGAGACAGTTCTCCCCTTGTCAGACGAAACAGGTAGATCAGCTCCAGGCTGCAGGAATGTCAGACTGTGCAGAAGAATCATCTGTTTCCTGTGGTCTTGTCCAGGTGGTCTTTACAGGGGATTTGTATCTGCGGCTCATCTAGTTGTCACGGTCTCCGCTGTGTTTCTGGGCCATAGAGGTCCTTTCTAGGTGTTGATCCACCATCTTCTCTGTATACGGACTGGATCCGGGTGACTGAAGCGGATACAGACTGGATCTGGTGGCTACGGTGACCTCGGAATAAGGGATTTCTTTAAAAGACTTTTTTTTTTTCATATAAGATTTTATCCAACTTTTCAGATAGAGGCATGAGAAAGAGATTGCCTTGATTGGACTTTTGGTTATTATAGGCACTCTCTGCGTTTGACCACTTCGTGTTTATTTAGCCGGATGGGAAGGCAGCGCTTTCTTGTACGTGACGGGATGCAAATTCTTGAAGGCTCTCTTTAGTGACGGGTCCAAACAAAGATCTCATCTGCTCCTCTAGCCCTATCGGCGACTCGTGCACTTCGAGCCTTCTTAGTGACGGCGCAAGTTGCTGACTGCTGACTGCGTTGGTGGTATAGTGGTGAGCATAGCTGCCTTCCAAGCAGTTGGAGAAAGCAGTGCGCATGTCCTTTGGCTCGGGCTGACGTCGAAGCAGAACTCCCTCTGTGACCTGTGCCTCCACCCAAAACTTTTGGATGGAATAATTTCGGATGGACCCATCATTAGCTGAAGTCGCATAACACTTGGAACACTACCCGTAGCAGGGGTCATTGTTTGGACTCTTTTTTTTTTTTTTTTTTTTTTTTAAATTGCGCTTTAAACAGAAAGTATTGCGTCAATGCAACTGAACAACATTAATTAGGAACACAGTGCGTCAAAAAGCAAAATGACAGTTAAAGGCATTTCGTTATTGAACTCTTTGATGACATCATTCAGCTAAGTTCAGTTTAAATAGTATCTGTGCAATAATTTGCAATCAAGTCAACGATATCGCTGTACATGAAGTGTCCCCAGCTCCGCCTGCCAGAAGCGACAGAGGGAAGAAACCAAAACTCGATCGGTGAAAGGATGGAGAAAAAACCCGGTGAGAAACCAGGCTCAATCGGGGAGACAGTTCTCCCCTTGTCAGACGAAACAGGTAGATCAGCTCCAGGCTGCAGGAATGTCAGACTGTGCAGAAGAATCATCTGTTTCCTGTGGTCTTGTCCAGGTGGTCTTTACAGGGGATTTGTATCTGCGGCTCATCTAGTTGTCACGGTCTCCGCTGAGTTTCTGGGCCATAGAGGTCCTTTCTAGGTGTTGATCCACCATCTTCTCTGTATACGGACTGGATCCGGGTGACTGAAGCGGATACAGACTGGATCTGGTGGCTACGGTGACCTCGGAATAAGGGATTTCTTTAAAAGACTTTTTTTTTCATATAAGATTTTATCCAACTTTTCAGATAGAGGCATGAGAAAGAGATTGCCTTGATTGGGCTTTTGGTTATTATAGGCACTCTCTGCGTTTGACCACTTCGTGTTTATTTAGCCGGATGGGAAGGCAGCGCTTTCTTGTACGTGACGGGATGCAAATTCTTGAAGGCTCTCTTTAGTGACGGGTCCAAACAAAGATCTCATCTGCTCCTCTAGCCCTATCGGCGACTCGTGCACTTCGAGCCTTCTTAGTGACGGCGCAAGTTGCTGACTGCTGACTGCTGACTGCGTTGGTGGTATAGTGGTGAGCATAGCTGCCTTCCAAGCAGTTGGAGAAAGCAGTGCGCATGTCCTTTGGCTCGGGCTGACGTCGAAGCAGAACTCCCTCTGTGACCTGTGCCTCCACCCAAAACTTTTGGATGGAATAATTTCGGATGGACCCATCATTAGCTGAAGTCGCATAACACTTGCAACACTACCCGTAGCAGGGGTCATTGTTTGGACTCTTTTTTTTTTTTTTTTTTTTTTTAATTGCGCTTTAAACAAAAAGTATTGTGTCAATGCAACTGAACAACATTTATTAGGAACACAGTGCGTCAAAAAGCAAAATGACAGTTAAAGGCATTTCGTTATTGAACTCTTTGATGACATCATTCAGCTAAGTTCAGTTTAAATAGTATCTGTGCAATAATTTGCAATCAAGTCAACGATATCGCTGTACATGAAGTGTCCCCATCTCCGCCTGCCAGAAGCGACAGAGGGAAGAAACCAAAACTCGATCGGTGAAAGGATGGAGAAAAAACCCGGTGAGAAACCAGGCTCAATCGGGGAGACAGTTCTCCCCTTGTCAGACGAAACAGGTAGATCAGCTCCAGGCTGCAGGAATGTCAGACTGTGCAGAAGAATCATCTGTTTCCTGTGGTCTTGTCCAGGTGGTCTTTACAGGGGATTTGTATCTGCGGCTCATCTAGTTGTCACGGTCTCCGCTGTGTTTCTGGGCCATAGAGGTCCTTTCTAGGTGTTGATCCACCATCTTCTCTGTATACGGACTGGATCCGGGTGACTGAAGCGGATACAGACTGGATCTGGTGGCTACGGTGACCTCGGAATAAGGGATTTCTTTAAAAGACTTTTTTTTTTCATATAAGATTTCATCCAACTTTTCAGATAGAGGCATGAGAAAGAGATTGCCTTGATTGGGCTTTTGGTTATTATAGGCACTCTCTGCGTTTGACCACTTCGTGTTTATTTAGCCGGATGGGAAGGCAGCGCTTTCTTGTACGTGACGGGATGCAAATTCTTGAAGGCTCTCTTTAGTGACGGGTCCAAACAAAGATCTCATCTGCTCCTCTAGCCCTATCGGCGACTCGTGCACTTCGAGCCTTCTTAGTGACGGCGCAAGTTGCTGACTGCTGACTGCGTTGGTGGTATAGTGGTGAGCATAGCTGCCTTCCAAGCAGTTGGAGAAAGCAGTGCGCATGTCCTTTGGCTCGGGCTGACGTCGAAGCAGAACTCCCTCTGTGACCTGTGCCTCCACCCAAAACTTTTGGATGGAATAATTTCGGATGGACCCATCATTAGCTGAAGTCGCATAACACTTGGAACACTACCCGTAGCAGGGGTCATTGTTTGGACTCTTTTTTTTTTTTTTTTTTTTTTAAATTGCGCTTTAAACAGAAAGTATTGCGTCAATGCAACTGAACAACATTAATTAGGAACACAGTGCGTCAAAAAGCAAAATGACAGTTAAAGGCATTTCGTTATTGAACTCTTTGATGACATCATTCAGCTAAGTTCAGTTTAAATAGTATCTGTGCAATAATTTGCAATCAAGTCAACGATATCGCTGTACATGAAGTGTCCCCAGCTCCGCCTGCCAGAAGCGACAGAGGGAAGAAACCAAAACTCGATCGGTGAAAGGATGGAGAAAAAACCCGGTGAGAAACCAGGCTCAATCGGGGAGACAGTTCTCCCCTTGTCAGACGAAACAGGTAGATCAGCTCCAGGCTGCAGGAATGTCAGACTGTGCAGAAGAATCATCTGTTTCCTGTGGTCTTGTCCAGGTGGTCTTTACAGGGGATTTGTATCTGCGGCTCATCTAGTTGTCACGGTCTCCGCTGTGTTTCTGGGCCATAGAGGTCCTTTCTAGGTGTTGATCCACCATCTTCTCTGTATACGGACTGGATCCGGGTGACTGAAGCGGATACAGACTGGATCTGGTGGCTACGGTGACCTCGGAATAAGGGATTTCTTTAAAAGACTTTTTTTTTCATATAAGATTTTATCCAACTTTTCAGATAGAGGCATGAGAAAGAGATTGCAATGATTGGGCTTTTGGTTATTATAGGCACTCTCTGCGTTTGACCACTTCGTGTTTATTTAGCCGGATGGGAAGGCAGCGCTTTCTTGTACGTGACGGGATGCAAATTCTTGAAGGCTCTCTTTAGTGACGGGTCCAAACAAAGATCTCATCTGCTCCTCTAGCCCTATCGGCGACTCGTGCACTTCGAGCCTTCTTAGTGACGGCGCAAGTTGCTGACTGCTGACTGCGTTGGTGGTATAGTGGTGAGCATAGCTGCCTTCCAAGCAGTTGACCCGGATTCGATTCCCGGCCAACGCATGTCCTTTGGCTCGGGCTGACGTCGAAGCAGAACTCCCTCTGTGACCTGTGCCTCCATCCAAAACTTTTGGATGGAATAATTTCGGATGGACCCATCATTAGCTGAAGTCGCATAACACTTGGAACACTACCCGTAGCAGGGGTCATTGTTTGGACTCTTTTTTTTTTTTTTTTAAATTGCGCTTTAAACAGAAAGTATTGCGTCAATGCAACTGAACAACATTAATTAGGAACACAGTGCGTCAAAAAGCAAAATGACAGTTAAAGGCATTTCGTTATTGAACTCTTTGATGACATCATTCAGCTAAGTTCAGTTTAAATAGTATCTGTGCAATAATTTGCAATCAAGTCAACGATATCGCTGTACATGAAGTGTCCCCAGCTCCGCCTGCCAGAAGCGACAGAGGCAAGAAACCAAAACTCGATCGGTGAAAGGATGGAGAAAAAACCCGGTGAGAAACCAGGCTCAATCGGGGAGACAGTTCTCCCCTTGTCAGACGAAACAGGTAGATCAGCTCCAGGCTGCAGGAATGTCAGACTGTGCAGAAGAATCATCTGTTTCCTGTGGTCTTGTCCAGGTGGTCTTTACAGGGGATTTGTATCTGCGGCTCATCTAGTTGTCACGGTCTCCGCTGTGTTTCTGGGCCATAGAGGTCCTTTCTAGGTGTTGATCCACCATCTTCTCTGGATACGGACTGGATCCGGGTGACTGAAGCGGATACAGACTGGATCTGGTGGCTACGGTGACCTCGGAATAAGGGATTTCTTTAAAAGACTTTTTTTTTCATATAAGATTTTATCCAACTTTTCAGATAGAGGCATGAGAAAGAGATTGCCTTGATTGGGCTTTTGGTTATTGGTGGACCGAGAGGACTTTTTTGAGTTTTACTCCTCCCTTTTGGAGTAGGGGGGGGGGGGTGCTGACGAAACACATGTGGGCAGGCATTGTCACCCTTGATGACCCTTGGCGAGCGTAGTAGTTTAACAGAGGCAGCGCACAGGCCCGAGGGTTTGGAGACACAGCTCGAGTTTCTCTTCATTGTCGCATAAATCTTTCGCCTTTTACTAAAGATTTCCGTGGAGGGGAACTTTTGCGAGTGACCTGTATTTTTGGGTGCTCTGCTCACAGCAGAGCTACATCGAAATGTCAAGAGCAGAATCAGTTTGACCGTCCGGCAGCATGCTGCGAGAGGGCTTGCCACTGGTCATTGTCTGAATAGGCACTCTCTGCGTTTGACCACTTCGTGTTTATTTAGCCGGATGGGAAGGCAGCGCTTTCTTGTACGTGACGGGATGCAAATTCTTGAAGGCTCTCTTTAGTGACGGGTCCAAACAAAGATCTCATCTGCTCCTCTAGCCCTATCGGCGACTCGTGCACTTCGAGCCTTCTTAGTGACGGCGCAAGTTGCTGACTGCTGACTGCGTTGGTGGTATAGTGGTGAGCATAGCTGCCTTCCAAGCAGTTGGAAAGAGCAGTGCGCATGTCCTTTGGCTCGGGCTGACGTCGAAGCAGAACTCCCTCTGTGACCTGTGCCTCCACCCAAAACTTTTGGATGGAATAATTTCGGATGGACCCATCATTAGCTGAAGTCGCATAACACTTGCAACACTACCCGTAGCAGGGGTCATTGTTTGGACTCTTTTTTTTTTTTTTTTTTTTTAATTGCGCTTTAAACAAAAAGTATTGTGTCAATGCAACTGAACAACATTTATTAGGAACACAGTGCGTCAATAAAGCTACTGACTTCCGCCTGCGTTGTTGGTATAGTGGTGAGCATAGCTGCCTTCCAAGCAGTTGACCCGCGTTCGATTCCCGGCCAACGCATGTCCTTTGGCTCGGGCTGACGTCGAAGCAGAACTCCTTCTGTGACCTGCGAATCCAACCAAACATTTTGGATGGATCATTCGGAAGACGAAAAGAACCAGCTCTCCCCGTCGGGGAATCGAACCCCGGTCTTCCGCGTGACAGGCGGAGATACTGTCCACTATACTAACGAGGAGCCGTGCATGCTGCCGTTTCTCCCCCAACTGACGGCACTGCACTGACATAACTAAACAATGCATGGCTTCTTCTGACGCAGACCCAGCCCTAGCACCGTAAAATTTCTGATGGACCCATCATTAGCTGAAGTCGCATAACACTTGGAACACTACCCGTAGCAGGGGTCATTGTTTGGACTCTTTTTTTTTGTTTTTTTTTAAATTGCGCTTTAAACAGAAAGTATTGCGTCAATGCAACTGAACAACATTAATTAGGAACACAGTGCGTCAAAAAGCAAAATGACAGTTAAAGGCATTTCGTTATTGAACTCTTTGATGACATCATTCAGCTAAGTTCAGTTTAAATAGTATCTGTGCAATAATTTGCAATCAAGTCAACGATATCGCTGTACATGAAGTGTCCCCAGCTCCGCCTGCCAGAAGCGACAGAGGGAAGAAACCAAAACTCGATCGGTGAAAGGATGGAGAAAAAACCCGGTGAGAAACCAGGCTCAATCGGGGAGACAGTTCTCCCCTTGTCAGACGAAACAGGTAGATCAGCTCCAGGCTGCAGGAATGTCAGACTGTGCAGAAGAATCATCTGTTTCCTGTGGTCTTGTCCAGGTGGTCTTTACAGGGGATTTGTATCTGCGGCTCATCTAGTTGTCACGGTCTCCGCTGTGTTTCTGGGCCATAGAGGTCCTTTCTAGGTGTTGATCCACCATCTTCTCTGTATACGGACTGGATCCGGGTGACTGAAGCGGATACAGACTGGATCTGGTGGCTACGGTGACCTCGGAATAAGGGATTTCTTTAAAAGACTTTTTTTTTCATATAAGATTTTATCCAACTTTTCAGATAGAGGCATGAGAAAGAGATTGCCTTGATTGGGCTTTTGGTTATTATAGGCACTCTCTGCGTTTGACCACTTCGTGTTTATTTAGCCGGATGGGAAGGCAGCGCTTTCTTGTACGTGACGGGATGCAAATTCTTGAAGGCTCTCTTTAGTGACGGGTCCAAACAAAGATCTCATCTGCTCCTCTAGCCCTATCGGCGACTCGTGCACTTCGAGCCTTCTTAGTGACGGCGCAAGTTGCTGACTGCTGACTGCGTTGGTGGTATAGTGGTGAGCATAGCTGCCTTCCAAGCAGTTGGAGAGAGCAGTGCGCATGTCCTTTGGCTCGGGCTGACGTCGAAGCAGAACTCCCTCTGTGACCTGTGCCTCCACCCAAAACTTTTGGATGGAATAATTTCGGATGGACCCATCATTAGCTGAAGTCGCATAACACTTGCAACACTACCCGTAGCAGGGGTCATTGTTTGGACTCTTTTTTTTTTTTTTTTTTTTTTTTAATTGCGCTTTAAACAAAAAGTATTGTGTCAATGCAACTGAACAACATTTATTAGGAACACAGTGCGTCAATAAAGCTACTGACTTCCGCCTGCGTTGTTGGTATAGTGGTGAGCATAGCTGCCTTCCAAGCAGTTGACCCGGGTTCGATTCCCGGCCAACGCATGTCCTTTGGCTCGGGCTGACGTCGAAGCAGAACTCCTTCTGTGACCTGCGAATCCAACCAAACATTTTGGATGGATCATTCGGAAGACGAAAAGAACCAGCTCTCCCCGTCGGGGAATCGAACCCCGGTCTTCCGCGTGACAGGCGGAGATACTGTCCACTATACTAACGAGGAGCCGTGCATGCTGCCGTTTCTCCCCCAACTGACGGCACTGCACTGACATAACTAAACAATGCATGGCTTCTTCTGACGCAGACCCAGCCCTAGCACCGTAAAATTTCTGATGGACCCATCATTAGCTGAAGTCGCATAACACTTGGAACACTACCCGTAGCAGGGGTCATTGTTTGGACTCTTTTTTTTTTGTTTTTTTTTTTTTAATTGCGCTTTAAACAGAAAGTATTGCGTCAATGCAACTGAACAACATTAATTAGGAACACAGTGCGTCAAAAAGCAAAATGACAGTTAAAGGCATTTCGTTATTGAACTCTTTGATGACATCATTCAGCTAAGTTCAGTTTAAATAGTATCTGTGCAATAATTTGCAATCAAGTCAACGATATCGCTGTACTTGAAGTGTCCCCAGCTCCGCCTGCCAGAAGCGACAGAGGGAAGAAACCAAAACTCGATCGGTGAAAGGATGGAGAAAAAACCCGGTGAGAAACCAGGCTCAGTCGGGGAGACAGTTCTCCCCTTGTCAGACGAAACCAGTAGATCAGCTCCAGGCTGCAGGAATGTCAGACTGTGCAGAAGAATCATCTGTTTCCTGTGGTCTTGTCCAGGTGGTCTTTACAAGGGATTTGTATCTGCGGCTCATCTAGTTGTCACGGTCTCCACTGTGTTTCTGGGCCATAGAGGTCCTTTCTAGGTGTTGATCCACCATCTTCTCTGGATACGGACTGGATCCGGGTGACTGAAGCGGATACAGACTGGATCTGGTGGCTACGGTGACCTCGGAATAAGGGATTTCTTTAAAAGACTTTTTTTTCATATAAGATTTTATCCAACTTTTCAGATAGAGGCATGAGAAAGAGATTGCCTTGATTGGGCTTTTGGTTATTATAGGCACTCTCTGCGTTTGACCACTTTGTGTTTATTTAGCCGGATGGGAAGGCAGCGCTTTCTTGTACGTGACGGGATGCAAATTCTTGAAGGCTCTCTTTAGTGACGGGTCCAAACAGAGATCTCATCTGCTCCTCTAGCCCTATCGGCGACTCGTGCACTTCGAGCCTTCTTAGTGACGGCGCAAGTTGCTGACTGCTGACTGCGTTGGTGGTATAGTGGTGAGCATAGCTGCCTTCCAAGCAGTTGACACGGATTCGATTCCCGGCCAACGCATATCCTTTGGCTCGGGCTGACGTCGAAGCAGAACTCCCTCTGTGACCTGTGCCTCCACCCAAAACTTTTGGATGGAATAATTTCGGATGGACCCATCATTAGCTGAAGTCGCATAACACTTGCAACACTACCCGTAGCAGGGGTCATTGTTTGGACTCTTTTTTTTTTTTTTTTTTTTTTTTTAATTGCGCTTTAAACAAAAAGTATTGTGTCAATGCAACTGAACAACATTTATTAGGAACACAGTGCGTCAATAAAGCTACTGACTTCCGCCTGCGTTGTTGGTATAGTGGTGAGCATAGCTGCCTTCCAAGCAGTTGACCCGGGTTCGATTCCCGGCCAACGCATGTCCTTTGGCTCGGGCTGACGTCGAAGCAGAACTCCTTCTGTGACCTGCGAATCCAACCAAACATTTTGGATGGATCATTCGGAAGACGAAAAGAACCAGCTCTCCCCGTCGGGGAATCGAACCCCGGTCTTCCGCGTGACAGGCGGAGATACTGTCCACTATACTAACGAGGAGCCGTGCATGCTGCCGTTTCTCCCCCAACTGACGGCACTGCACTGACATAACTAAACAATGCATGGCTTCTTCTGACGCAGACCCAGCCCTAGCACCGTAAAATTTCTGATGGACCCATCATTAGCTGAAGTCGCATAACACTTGGAACACTACCCGTAGCAGGGGTCATTGTTTGGACTCTTTTTTTTTTTTTTTTTTTTTTTTAAATTGCGCTTTAAACAGAAAGTATTGCGTCAATGCAACTGAACAACATTAATTAGGAACACAGTGCGTCAAAAAGCAAAATGACAGTTAAAGGCATTTCGTTATTGAACTCTTTGATGACATCATTCAGCTAAGTTCAGTTTAAATAGTATCTGTGCAATAATTTGCAATCAAGTCAACGATATCGCTGTACATGAAGTGTCCCCAGCTCCGCCTGCCAGAAGCGACAGAGGGAAGAAACCAAAACTCGATCGGTGAAAGGATGGAGAAAAAACCCGGTGAGAAACCAGGCTCAATCGGGGAGACAGTTCTCCCCTTGTCAGACGAAACAGGTAGATCAGCTCCAGGCTGCAGGAATGTCAGACTGTGCAGAAGAATCATCTGTTTCCTGTGGTCTTGTCCAGGTGGTCTTTACAGGGGATTTGTATCTGCGGCTCATCTAGTTGTCACGGTCTCCGCTGTGTTTCTGGGCCATAGAGGTCCTTTCTAGGTGTTGATCCACCATCTTCTCTGTATACGGACTGGATCCGGGTGACTGAAGCGGATACAGACTGGATCTGGTGGCTACGGTGACCTCGGAATAAGGGATTTCTTTAAAAGACTTTTTTTTCATATAAGATTTTATCCAACTTTTCAGATAGAGGCATGAGAAAGAGATTGCCTTGATTGGGCTTTTGGTTATTATAGGCACTCTCTGCGTTTGACCACTTCGTGTTTATTTAGCCGGATGGGAAGGCAGCGCTTTCTTGTACGTGACGGGATGCAAATTCTTGAAGGCTCTCTTTAGTGACGGGTCCAAACAAAGATCTCATCTGCTCCTCTAGCCCTATCGGCGACTCGTGCACTTCGAGCCTTCTTAGTGACGGCGCAAGTTGCTGACTGCTGACTGCGTTGGTGGTATAGTGGTGAGCATAGCTGCCTTCCAAGCAGTTGGAGAGAGCAGTGCGCATGTCCTTTGGCTCGGGCTGACGTCGAAGCAGAACTCCCTCTGTGACCTGTGCCTCCACCCAAAACTTTTGGATGGAATAATTTCGGATGGACCCATCATTAGCTGAAGTCGCATAACACTTGCAACACTACCCGTAGCAGGGGTCATTGTTTGGACTCTTTTTTTTTTTTTTTTTTTTTTATTGCGCTTTAAACAAAAAGTATTGTGTCAATGCAACTGAACAACATTTATTAGGAACACAGTGCGTCAATAAAGCTACTGACTTCCGCCTGCGTTGTTGGTATAGTGGTGAGCATAGCTGCCTTCCAAGCAGTTGACCCGGGTTCGATTCCCGGCCAACGCATGTCCTTTGGCTCGGGCTGACGTCGAAGCAGAACTCCTTCTGTGACCTGCGAATCCAACCAAACATTTTGGATGGATCATTCGGAAGACGAAAAGAACCAGCTCTCCCCGTCGGGGAATCGAACCCCGGTCTTCCGCGTGACAGGCGGAGATACTGTCCACTATACTAACGAGGAGCCGTGCATGCTGCCGTTTCTCCCCCAACTGACGGCACTGCACTGACATAACTAAACAATGCATGGCTTCTTCTGACGCAGACCCAGCCCTAGCACCGTAAAATTTCTGATGGACCCATCATTAGCTGAAGTCGCATAACACTTGGAACACTACCCGTAGCAGGGGTCATTGTTTGGACTCTTTTTTTTTTTTTTTTTTTTTTTTAAATTGCGCTTTAAACAGAAAGTATTGCGTCAATGCAACTGAACAACATTAATTAGGAACACAGTGCGTCAAAAAGCAAAATGACAGTTAAAGGCATTTCGTTATTGAACTCTTTGATGACATCATTCAGCTAAGTTCAGTTTAAATAGTATCTGTGCAATAATTTGCAATCAAGTCAACGATATCGCTGTACATGAAGTGTCCCCAGCTCCGCCTGCCAGAAGCGACAGAGGGAAGAAACCAAAACTCGATCGGTGAAAGGATGGAGAAAAAACCCGGTGAGAAACCAGGCTCAATCGGGGAGACAGTTCTCCCCTTGTCAGACGAAACAGGTAGATCAGCTCCAGGCTGCAGGAATGTCAGACTGTGCAGAAGAATCATCTGTTTCCTGTGGTCTTGTCCAGGTGGTCTTTACAGGGGATTTGTATCTGCGGCTCATCTAGTTGTCACGGTCTCCGCTGTGTTTCTGGGCCATAGAGGTCCTTTCTAGGTGTTGATCCACCATCTTCTCTGTATACGGACTGGATCCGGGTGACTGAAGCGGATACAGACTGGATCTGGTGGCTACGGTGACCTCGGAATAAGGGATTTCTTTAAAAGACTTTTTTTTTCATATAAGATTTTATCCAACTTTTCAGATAGAGGCATGAGAAAGAGATTGCCTTGATTGGGCTTTTGGTTATTATAGGCACTCTCTGCGTTTGACCACTTCGTGTTTATTTAGCCGGATGGGAAGGCAGCGCTTTCTTGTACGTGACGGGATGCAAATTCTTGAAGGCTCTCTTTAGTGACGGGTCCAAACAAAGATCTCATCTGCTCCTCTAGCCCTATCGGCGACTCGTGCACTTCGAGCCTTCTTAGTGACGGCGCAAGTTGCTGACTGCTGACTGCGTTGGTGGTATAGTGGTGAGCATAGCTGCCTTCCAAGCAGTTGATCCGGATTCGATTCCCGGCCAACGCATGTCCTTTGGCTCGGGCTGACGTCGAAGCAGAACTCCCTCTGTGACCTGTGCCTCCACCCAAAACTTTTGGATGGAATAATTTCGGATGGACCCATCATTAGCTGAAGTCGCATAACACTTGCAACACTACCCGTAGCAGGGGTCATTGTTTGGACTCTTTTTTTTTTGTTTTTTTTTTTTTAATTGCGCTTTAAACAGAAAGTATTGCGTCAATGCAACTGAACAACATTAATTAGGAACACAGTGCGTCAAAAAGCAAAATGACAGTTAAAGGCATTTCGTTATTGAACTCTTTGATGACATCATTCAGCTAAGTTCAGTTTAAATAGTATCTGTGCAATAATTTGCAATCAAGTCAACGATATCGCTGTACTTGAAGTGTCCCCAGCTCCGCCTGCCAGAAGCGACAGAGGGAAGAAACCAAAACTCGATCGGTGAAAGGATGGAGAAAAAACCCGGTGAGAAACCAGGCTCAGTCGGGGAGACAGTTCTCCCCTTGTCAGACGAAACCAGTAGATCAGCTCCAGGCTGCAGGAATGTCAGACTGTGCAGAAGAATCATCTGTTTCCTGTGGTCTTGTCCAGGTGGTCTTTACAAGGGATTTGTATCTGCGGCTCATCTAGTTGTCACGGTCTCCACTGTGTTTCTGGGCCATAGAGGTCCTTTCTAGGTGTTGATCCACCATCTTCTCTGGATACGGACTGGATCCGGGTGACTGAAGCGGATACAGACTGGATCTGGTGGCTACGGTGACCTCGGAATAAGGGATTTCTTTAAAAGACTTTTTTTTTCATATAAGATTTTATCCAACTTTTCAGATAGAGGCATGAGAAAGAGATTGCCTTGATTGGGCTTTTGGTTATTATAGGCACTCTCTGCGTTTGACCACTTTGTGTTTATTTAGCCGGATGGGAAGGCAGCGCTTTCTTGTACGTGACGGGATGCAAATTCTTGAAGGCTCTCTTTAGTGACGGGTCCAAACAGAGATCTCATCTGCTCCTCTAGCCCTATCGGCGACTCGTGCACTTCGAGCCTTCTTAGTGACGGCGCAAGTTGCTGACTGCTGACTGCGTTGGTGGTATAGTGGTGAGCATAGCTGCCTTCCAAGCAGTTGACACGGATTCGATTCCCGGCCAACGCATATCCTTTGGCTCGGGCTGACGTCGAAGCAGAACTCCCTCTGTGACCTGTGCCTCCACCCAAAACTTTTGGATGGAATAATTTCGGATGGACCCATCATTAGCTGAAGTCGCATAACACTTGCAACACTACCGGTAGCAGGGGTCATTGTTTGGACTCTTTTTTTTTTTTTTTTTTTTTTTTTATTGCGCTTTAAACAAAAAGTATTGTGTCAATGCAACTGAACAACATTTATTAGGAACACAGTGCGTCAATAAAGCTACTGTCTTCCGCCTGCGTTGGTGGTATAGTGGTGAGCATAGCTGCCTTCCAAGCAGTTGACCCGGGTTCGATTCCCGGCCAACGCATGTCCTTTGGCTCGGGCTGACGTCGAAGCAGAACTCCTTCTGTGACCTGCGACTCCAACCAAACATTTTGGATGGATCATTCGGAAGACGAAAAGAACCAGCTCTCCCCGTCGGGGAATCGAACCCCGGTCTTCCGCGTGACAGGCGGAGATACTGTCCACTATACTAACGAGGAGCCGTGCATGCTGCCGTTTCTCCCCCAACTGACGGCACTGCACTGACATAACTAAACAATGCATGGCTTCTTCTGACGCAGACCCAGCCCTAGCACCGTAAAATTTCTGATGGACCCATCATTAGCTGAAGTCGCATAACACTTGGAACACTACCCGTAGCAGGGGTCATTGTTTGGACTCTTTTTTTTTTGTTTGTTTTTTTTTTAAATTGCGCTTTAAACAGAAAGTATTGCGTCAATGCAACTGAACAACATTAATTAGGAACACAGTGCGTCAAAAAGCAAAATGACAGTTAAAGGCATTTCGTTATTGAACTCTTTGATGACATCATTCAGCTAAGTTCAGTTTAAATAGTATCTGTGCAATAATTTGCAATCAAGTCAACGATATCGCTGTACATGAAGTGTCCCCAGCTCCGCCTGCCAGAAGCGACAGAGGGAAGAAACCAAAACTCGATCGGTGAAAGGATGGAGAAAAAACCCGGTGAGAAACCAGGCTCAATCGGGGAGACAGTTCTCCCCTTGTCAGACGAAACAGGTAGATCAGCTCCAGGCTGCAGGAATGTCAGACTGTGCAGAAGAATCATCTGTTTCCTGTGGTCTTGTCCAGGTGGTCTTTACAGGGGATTTGTATCTGCGGCTCATCTAGTTGTCACGGTCTCCGCTGTGTTTCTGGGCCATAGAGGTCCTTTCTAGGTGTTGATCCACCATCTTCTCTGTATACGGACTGGATCCGGGTGACTGAAGCGGATACAGACTGGATCTGGTGGCTACGGTGACCTCGGAATAAGGGATTTCTTTAAAAGACTTTTTTTTTCATATAAGATTTTATCCAACTTTTCAGATAGAGGCATGAGAAAGAGATTGCCTTGATTGGGCTTTTGGTTATTATAGGCACTCTCTGCGTTTGACCACTTCGTGTTTATTTAGCCGGATGGGAAGGCAGCGCTTTCTTGTACGTGACGGGATGCAAATTCTTGAAGGCTCTCTTTAGTGACGGGTCCAAACAAAGATCTCATCTGCTCCTCTAGCCCTATCGGCGACTCGTGCACTTCGAGCCTTCTTAGTGACGGCGCAAATTGCTGACTGCTGACTGCGTTGGTGTTATAGTGGTGAGCATAGCTGCCTTCCAAGCAGTTGGAGAAAGCAGTGCGCATGTCCTTTGGCTCGGGCTGACGTCGAAGCAGAACTCCCTCTGTGACCTGTGCCTCCACCCAAAACTTTTGGATGGAATAATTTCGGATGGACCCATCATTAGCTGAAGTCGCATAACACTTGCAACACTACCCGTAGCAGGGGTCATTGTTTGGACTCTTTTTTTTTTTTTTTTTTTTTTTTAATTGCGCTTTAAACAAAAAGTATTGTGTCAATGCAACTGAACAACATTTATTAGGAACACAGTGCGTCAAAAAGCAAAATGACAGTTAAAGGCATTTCGTTATTGAACTCTTTGATGACATCATTCAGCTAAGTTCAGTTTAAATAGTATCTGTGCAATAATTTGCAATCAAGTCAACGATATCGCTGTACATGAAGTGTCCCCAGCTCCGCCTGCCAGAAGCGACAGAGGGAAGAAACCAAAACTCGATCGGTGAAAGGATGGAGAAAAAACCCGGTGAGAAACTAGGCTCAATCGGGGAGACAGTTCTCCCCTTGTCAGACGAAACAGGTAGATCAGCTCCAGGCTGCAGGAATGTCAGACTGTGCAGAAGAATCATCTGTTTCCTGTGGTCTTGTCCAGGTGGTCTTTACAGGGGATTTGTATCTGCGGCTCATCTAGTTGTCACGGTCTCCGCTGTGTTTCTGGGCCATAGAGGTCCTTTCTAGGTGTTGATCCACCATCTTCTCTGTATACGGACTGGATCCGGGTGACTGAAGCGGATACAGACTGGATCTGGTGGCTACGGTGACCTCGGAATAAG
Source organism: Carassius gibelio (assembly GCF_023724105.1). Taxonomy (NCBI): domain Eukaryota; kingdom Metazoa; phylum Chordata; class Actinopteri; order Cypriniformes; family Cyprinidae; genus Carassius; species Carassius gibelio. The sequence goes on along the minus strand of NC_068414.1, from coordinate 2,346,059 downwards.
GGATTTCTTTAAAAGACTTTTTTTTTTCATAAAAGATTTCATCCAACTTTTCAGATAGAGGCATGAGAAAGAGATTGCCTTGATTGGGCTTTTGGTTATTATAGGCACTCTCTGCGTTTGACCACTTCGTGTTTATTTAGCCGGATGGGAAGGCAGCGCTTTCTTGTACGTGACGGGATGCAAATTCTTGAAGGCTCTCTTTAGTGACGGGTCCAAACAAAGATCTCATCTGCTCCTCTAGCCCTATCGGCGACTCGTGCACTTCGAGCCTTCTTAGTGACGGCGCAAGTTGCTGACTGCTGACTGCGTTGGTGGTATAGTGGTGAGCATAGCTGCCTTCCAAGCAGTTGGAGAAAGCAGTGCGCATGTCCTTTGGCTCGGGCTGACGTCGAAGCAGAACTCCCTCTGTGACCTGTGCCTCCACCCAAAACTTTTGGATGGAATAATTTCGGATGGACCCATCATTAGCTGAAGTCGCATAACACTTGGAACACTACCCGTAGCAGGGGTCATTGTTTGGACTCTTTTTTTTTTTTTTTTTTTTTTAAATTGCGCTTTAAACAGAAAGTATTGCGTCAATGCAACTGAACAACATTAATTAGGAACACAGTGCGTCAAAAAGCAAAATGACAGTTAAAGGCATTTCGTTATTGAACTCTTTGATGACATCATTCAGCTAAGTTCAGTTTAAATAGTATCTGTGCAATAATTTGCAATCAAGTCAACGATATCGCTGTACATGAAGTGTCCCCAGCTCCGCCTGCCAGAAGCGACAGAGGGAAGAAACCAAAACTCGATCGGTGAAAGGATGGAGAAAAAACCCGGTGAGAAACCAGGCTCAATCGGGGAGACAGTTCTCCCCTTGTCAGACGAAACAGGTAGATCAGCTCCAGGCTGCAGGAATGTCAGACTGTGCAGAAGAATCATCTGTTTCCTGTGGTCTTGTCCAGGTGGTCTTTACAGGGGATTTGTATCTGCGGCTCATCTAGTTGTCACGGTCTCCGCTGTGTTTCTGGGCCATAGAGGTCCTTTCTAGGTGTTGATCCACCATCTTCTCTGTATACGGACTGGATCCGGGTGACTGAAGCGGATACAGACTGGATCTGGTGGCTACGGTGACCTCGGAATAAGGGATTTCTTTAAAAGACTTTTTTTTTTCATATAAGATTTTATCCAACTTTTCAGATAGAGGCATGAGAAAGAGATTGCCTTGATTGGGCTTTTGGTTATTATAGGCACTCTCTGCGTTTGACCACTTCGTGTTTATTTAGCCGGATGGGAAGGCAGCGCTTTCTTGTACGTGACGGGATGCAAATTCTTGAAGGCTCTCTTTAGTGACGGGTCCAAACAAAGATCTCATCTGCTCCTCTAGCCCTATCGGCGACTCGTGCACTTCGAGCCTTCTTAGTGACGGCGCAAGTTGCTGACTGCTGACTGCGTTGGTGGTATAGTGGTGAGCATAGCTGCCTTCCAAGCAGTTGGAGAAAGCAGTGCGCATGTCCTTTGGCTCGGGCTGACGTCGAAGCAGAACTCCCTCTGTGACCTGTGCCTCCACCCAAAACTTTTGGATGGAATAATTTCGGATGGACCCATCATTAGCTGAAGTCGCATAACACTTGGAACACTACCCGTAGCAGGGGTCATTGTTTGGACTCTTTTTTTTTTTTTTTTTTTTTTTTAAATTGCGCTTTAAACAGAAAGTATTGCGTCAATGCAACTGAACAACATTAATTAGGAACACAGTGCGTCAAAAAGCAAAATGACAGTTAAAGGCATTTCGTTATTGAACTCTTTGATGACATCATTCAGCTAAGTTCAGTTTAAATAGTATCTGTGCAATAATTTGCAATCAAGTCAACGATATCGCTGTACATGAAGTGTCCCCAGCTCCGCCTGCCAGAAGCGACAGAGGGAAGAAACCAAAACTCGATCGGTGAAAGGATGGAGAAAAAACCCGGTGAGAAACCAGGCTCAATCGGGGAGACAGTTCTCCCCTTGTCAGACGAAACAGGTAGATCAGCTCCAGGCTGCAGGAATGTCAGACTGTGCAGAAGAATCATCTGTTTCCTGTGGTCTTGTCCAGGTGGTCTTTACAGGGGATTTGTATCTGCGGCTCATCTAGTTGTCACGGTCTCCGCTGTGTTTCTGGGCCATAGAGGTCCTTTCTAGGTGTTGATCCACCATCTTCTCTGTATACGGACTGGATCCGGGTGACTGAAGCGGATACAGACTGGATCTGGTGGCTACGGTGACCTCGGAATAAGGGATTTCTTTAAAAGACTTTTTTTTTCATATAAGATTTTATCCAACTTTTCAGATAGAGGCATGAGAAAGAGATTGCCTTGATTGGGCTTTTGGTTATTATAGGCACTCTCTGCGTTTGACCACTTCGTGTTTATTTAGCCGGATGGGAAGGCAGCGCTTTCTTGTACGTGACGGGATGCAAATTCTTGAAGGCTCTCTTTAGTGACGGGTCCAAACAAAGATCTCATCTGCTCCTCTAGCCCTATCGGCGACTCGTGCACTTCGAGCCTTCTTAGTGACGGCGCAAGTTGCTGACTGCTGACTGCGTTGGTGGTATAGTGGTGAGCATAGCTGCCTTCCAAGCAGTTGGAGAAAGCAGTGCGCATGTCCTTTGGCTCGGGCTGACGTCGAAGCAGAACTCCCTCTGTGACCTGTGCCTCCACCCAAAACTTTTGGATGGAATAATTTCGGATGGACCCATCATTAGCTGAAGTCGCATAACACTTGCAACACTACCCGTAGCAGGGGTCATTGTTTGGACTCTTTTTTTTTTTTTTTTTTTTTTTAATTGCGCTTTAAACAAAAAGTATTGTGTCAATGCAACTGAACAACATTTATTAGGAACACAGTGCGTCAAAAAGCAAAATGACAGTTAAAGGCATTTCGTTATTGAACTCTTTGATGACATCATTCAGCTAAGTTCAGTTTAAATAGTATCTGTGCAATAATTTGCAATCAAGTCAACGATATCGCTGTACATGAAGTGTCCCCAGCTCCGCCTGCCAGAAGCGACAGAGGGAAGAAACCAAAACTCGATCGGTGAAAGGATGGAGAAAAAACCCGGTGAGAAACCAGGCTCAATCGGGGAGACAGTTCTCCCCTTGTCAGACGAAACAGGTAGATCAGCTCCAGGCAGCAGGAATGTCAGACTGTGCAGAAGAATCATCTGTTTCCTGTGGTCTTGTCCAGGTGGTCTTTACAGGGGATTTGTATCTGCGGCTCATCTAGTTGTCACGGTCTCCGCTGTGTTTCTGGGCCATAGAGGTCCTTTCTAGGTGTTGATCCACCATCTTCTCTGTATACGGACTGGATCCGGGTGACTGAAGCGGATACAGACTGGATCTGGTGGCTACGGTGACCTCGGAATAAGGGATTTCTTTAAAAGACTTTTTTTTTTCATATAAGATTTCATCCAACTTTTCAGATAGAGGCATGAGAAAGAGATTGCCTTGATTGGGCTTTTGGTTATTATAGGCACTCTCTGCGTTTGACCACTTCGTGTTTATTTAGCCGGATGGGAAGGCAGCGCTTTCTTGTACGTGACGGGATGCAAATTCTTGAAGGCTCTCTTTAGTGACGGGTCCAAACAAAGATCTCATCTGCTCCTCTAGCCCTATCGGCGACTCGTGCACTTCGAGCCTTCTTAGTGACGGCGCAAGTTGCTGACTGCTGACTGCGTTGGTGGTATAGTGGTGAGCATAGCTGCCTTCCAAGCAGTTGGAGAAAGCAGTGCGCATGTCCTTTGGCTCGGGCTGACGTCGAAGCAGAACTCCCTCTGTGACCTGTGCCTCCACCCAAAACTTTTGGATGGAATAATTTCGGATGGACCCATCATTAGCTGAAGTCGCATAACACTTGGAACACTACCCGTAGCAGGGGTCATTGTTTGGACTCTTTTTTTTTTTTTTTTTTTTTTTAAATTGCGCTTTAAACAGAAAGTATTGCGTCAATGCAACTGAACAACATTAATTAGGAACACAGTGCGTCAAAAAGCAAAATGACAGTTAAAGGCATTTCGTTATTGAACTCTTTGATGACATCATTCAGCTAAGTTCAGTTTAAATAGTATCTGTGCAATAATTTGCAATCAAGTCAACGATATCGCTGTACATGAAGTGTCCCCAGCTCCGCCTGCCAGAAGCGACAGAGGGAAGAAACCAAAACTCGATCGGTGAAAGGATGGAGAAAAAACCCGGTGAGAAACCAGGCTCAATCGGGGAGACAGTTCTCCCCTTGTCAGACGAAACAGGTAGATCAGCTCCAGGCTGCAGGAATGTCAGACTGTGCAGAAGAATCATCTGTTTCCTGTGGTCTTGTCCAGGTGGTCTTTACAGGGGATTTGTATCTGCGGCTCATCTAGTTGTCACGGTCTCCGCTGTGTTTCTGGGCCATAGAGGTCCTTTCTAGGTGTTGATCCACCATCTTCTCTGTATACGGACTGGATCCGGGTGACTGAAGCGGATACAGACTGGATCTGGTGGCTACGGTGACCTCGGAATAAGGGATTTCTTTAAAAGACTTTTTTTTTCATATAAGATTTTATCCAACTTTTCAGATAGAGGCATGAGAAAGAGATTGCCTTGATTGGGCTTTTGGTTATTATAGGCACTCTCTGCGTTTGACCACTTCGTGTTTATTTAGCCGGATGGGAAGGCAGCGCTTTCTTGTACGTGACGGGATGCAAATTCTTGAAGGCTCTCTTTAGTGACGGGTCCAAACAAAGATCTCATCTGCTCCTCTAGCCCTATCGGCGACTCGTGCACTTCGAGCCTTCTTAGTGACGGCGCAAGTTGCTGACTGCTGACTGCGTTGGTGGTATAGTGGTGAGCATAGCTGCCTTCCAAGCAGTTGGAGAAAGCAGTGCGCATGTCCTTTGGCTCGGGCTGACGTCGGAGCAGAACTCCCTCTGTGACCTGTGCCTCCACCCAAAACTTTTGGATGGAATAATTTCGGATGGACCCATCATTAGCTGAAGTCGCATAACACTTGCAACACTACCCGTAGCAGGGGTCATTGTTTGGACTCTTTTTTTTTTTTTTTTTTTTTTTTTATTGCGCTTTAAACAAAAAGTATTGTGTCAATGCAACTGAACAACATTTATTAGGAACACAGTGCGTCAAAAAGCAAAATGACAGTTAAAGGCATTTCGTTATTGAACTCTTTGATGACATCATTCAGCTAAGTTCAGTTTAAATAGTATCTGTGCAATAATTTGCAATCAAGTCAACGATATCGCTGTACATGAAGTGTCCCCAGCTCCGCCTGCCAGAAGCGACAGAGGGAAGAAACCAAAACTCGATCGGTGAAAGGATGGAGAAAAAACCCGGTGAGAAACCAGGCTCAATCGGGGAGACAGTTCTCCCCTTGTCAGACGAAACAGGTAGATCAGCTCCAGGCTGCAGGAATGTCAGACTGTGCAGAAGAATCATCTGTTTCCTGTGGTCTTGTCCAGGTGGTCTTTACAGGGGATTTGTATCTGCGGCTCATCTAGTTGTCACGGTCTCCGCTGTGTTTCTGGGCCATAGAGGTCCTTTCTAGGTGTTGATCCACCATCTTCTCTGTATACGGACTGGATCCGGGTGACTGAAGCGGATACAGACTGGATCTGGTGGCTACGGTGACCTCGGAATAAGGGATTTCTTTAAAAGACTTTTTTTTTTCATATAAGATTTCATCCAACTTTTCAGATAGAGGCATGAGAAAGAGATTGCCTTGATTGGGCTTTTGGTTATTATAGGCACTCTCTGCGTTTGACCACTTCGTGTTTATTTAGCCGGATGGGAAGGCAGCGCTTTCTTGTACGTGACGGGATGCAAATTCTTGAAGGCTCTCTTTAGTGACGGGTCCAAACAAAGATCTCATCTGCTCCTCTAGCCCTATCGGCGACTCGTGCACTTCGAGCCTTCTTAGTGACGGCGCAAGTTGCTGACTGCTGACTGCGTTGGTGGTATAGTGGTGAGCATAGCTGCCTTCCAAGCAGTTGGAGAAAGCAGTGCGCATGTCCTTTGGCTCGGGCTGACGTCGAAGCAGAACTCCCTCTGTGACCTGTGCCTCCACCCAAAACTTTTGGATGGAATAATTTCGGATGGACCCATCATTAGCTGAAGTCGCATAACACTTGGAACACTACCCGTAGCAGGGGTCATTGTTAGGACTCTTTTTTTTTTTTTTTTTTTTTTTTAAATTGCGCTTTAAACAGAAAGTATTGCGTCAATGCAACTGAACAACATTAATTAGGAACACAGTGCGTCAAAAAGCAAAATGACAGTTAAAGGCATTTCGTTATTGAACTCTTTGATGACATCATTCAGCTAAGTTCAGTTTAAATAGTATCTGTGCAATAATTTGCAATCAAGTCAACGATATCGCTGTACATGAAGTGTCCCCAGCTCCGCCTGCCAGAAGCGACAGAGGGAAGAAACCAAAACTCGATCGGTGAAAGGATGGAGAAAAAACCCGGTGAGAAACCAGGCTCAATCGGGGAGACAGTTCTCCCCTTGTCAGACGAAACAGGTAGATCAGCTCCAGGCTGCAGGAATGTCAGACTGTGCAGAAGAATCATCTGTTTCCTGTGGTCTTGTCCAGGTGGTCTTTACAGGGGATTTGTATCTGCGGCTCATCTAGTTGTCACGGTCTCCGCTGTGTTTCTGGGCCATAGAGGTCCTTTCTAGGTGTTGATCCACCATCTTCTCTGTATACGGACTGGATCCGGGTGACTGAAGCGGATACAGACTGGATCTGGTGGCTACGGTGACCTCGGAATAAGGGATTTCTTTAAAAGACTTTTTTTTTCATATAAGATTTTATCCAACTTTTCAGATAGAGGCATGAGAAAGAGATTGCCTTGATTGGGCTTTTGG